>NW_009610428.1:0-32853 GCF_000690535.1 Cariama cristata
TCACAGTGTAATGAAACGTGCGTTGACCTGCTCAAATCCACGTGGCAACCGCTTCCCTTCTGTGCATTTACCAGAGAGAAACTAGTTCTGTTCCCACTCGACAGTAGCAAATTGATCAACTGGTATTCACACAACACCTGCAAATTCTGGCACTGCCCTTCTAACGCCGCTGCTAGTATCTCTAAAACAAACAGGTACATAGTTTATAAACCATATGGACCCATCAAATACGTTTTGTGCTTGAGGCTGACGACAAAACCAGGTGAAGATGTTTGTTCCCAAATGCACGCTTTGTGCCCCAATCTCCTGCCCAGCAGCAGGCCGTTTGTGCCTGTCCTTGGGAAGCTCTCCGACTTCAAAGGCAGCACAAGCAGCCCTGGACAATCCCAACCGCGACAGCTAACACTGGTCTTCTCACAGAGCCAACATACAGCAACCCACGCAAAGAAATAAACACCAAAGCAAGACACTCTGTCCAGCATACGCAATTTGTAATATTCTTTTTGCTAGCACGGACATAAAGGAATTTTGTTGCCAGTCAACTTCCCTTCCCAATTCTGACCCTTCGCAAGCCACAAATAGTAATTCCTCACCAGAATGGCTGACAATTACGCTGCTTCCCACAGCCTCACTCCGGAGGCTTCGTCACGATGCACGGAGCAGGCAGAGCCCAGCCCAGCCCGGCCCAGGGCAGGCGCAGGGCAGGTGCAGGCTCACCCCGCTGTCAGCCGGCCGTCCATCCCCTCGTAGCCCCGGCCAAGTGTCACTCACCTGCCATCATTCTCCACGCGTGGGGATTTCAGCCCTGTTGCTCATGAGCATCCCCCCCCCTCCTTTACATTCTCCAGCTTCTTGCCACGCATCCACTTAGGATACTTTCTACTCTTTCTCCTGGAAATCCCACTGTTACCACTGTACCTGAGAGCTTTGGACAGTCACAGCCAACAGCAAAGACCCCCCTCATTTCTGCTGGCTCTTCTGCAACAGAAGCTGCGTTCAGGGCATTTTGTGTCCTTGCACTACAGAGTCTTCCAAAGTCCTTGCCTCTTGCTTGAAAGGCAGATGAAGGAAAGATGAAGGTATATTCAGGGAGATGAAGAGTAGGGGTAAAATCATCATTCTTAAACCTGTAAAAAGTTTTTTTTAAAAAAACAACCCCCAAAAAACTTTTCTAAAGACTAAACATCCATAGTTTCTCTCAACCTTTTCTGTAACTCTGCCTTCCCTTGCACACACAGCAGGCTGTTCGCAGCTCTCGCACACCAAACCCTGGGAAACCACGTTTCAGCATCTCGTAGGTCAGCGCTCCATCTCCTGGGAAGAGGGACACGGCCGGCAGGGCAGGAGCAAGCCCCCGTACCCCAGCAGCACCCCACACGAGCCAAGCCTTGGCCAGCTGGAAGCCCTCTCACCCAGCTGCCTGCAGCTTAAACACCACATTTCACAGGACAGGGCCCTGATACTTCTCAGAGGTTTCTGAGCCCTTGCCCTCATGATGGAACCCAACCCAGCGCTGGCAGGGTGGGTAAGGTAATCAGCTCAAATTCCTTATCAAATGATCCTTTTGGAAACTTGTGGAGCTGTAAGTGGCTGGCAGTAAAATTACAGGGCTTCAGAGCTCTTTAGAAGCTTGTCATTGGGGCTTCTATCTGTGGGGCCTAGAAATAAAAGACAACAGAGCTAAAAGGGAAGGTCATATTCCCTAAGCTATCTGCACTCACCTCAAGATCTGCCAACTTTCTTTTTTTTAAAAATATATTTTCCTTTCTCTTCTTCAAATGGAAAACGTACCAGTTTTTCTTTCCTCCATTCTACTTTCTTCCGCACGCCAGCCTCTTAATATGGTCATTAATATTCCTCTTAACATTGACTAACGCAATTTTGGCAGTAGCATTTTCCTTTCTTGTGGCCTCGACCACGTTATCCCTACCACCACCCTTCCTCAACTCAGATCTTGTGCACAATTACACCCGTACAGTTACTTCCCCTCCACCCAAACCATTAATTATCCCTGCTTCCAGCCCCCTTCATAAGCTGCCTTCTCTTGGCCTGCGTAAAACATACTCCATGTTAAAATGCCTTCAATCCTACCTTCCTTCTACTTCAAAAATAAATCTTAGAGACCTATTCTCTAACCTGTTCCACTTATCTGAATTACCTACTTTTTCATCTGTCTTGCATTGTTTTGTAACCAGCTAGATTTTTTTTTAATAGAATGATAAAATCATAGAATATCTCAAGTCAGAGAGGACCCATAAGGATCATTGAGTCCAACTCCCTGCTCCTCGCAGGAAGGGCTTACCTCTTAGAGAGTAAAACCTGTTTTATCCAGTGCTGCTCTCGTACTTAGGGGTCATACTGAACACAAGGCACTTCATAAACAAGACAGACAGCCCGTTCCGATGGTAGATAACTGTGGACCATCTCTATGGCCAAACATTGCCTTTATTCAAATACATAATGCTTCAATTTCTAGAGACTCTTAGTAGCATCATACTCAGAACATCTGAAAAAAAAAACAAAAACAAACAAAAACACAAAACCAAACCTAAATTATATTGTTAGTCTAGTTACAGAAAACCCTTGAAAAATGCAAGAGTAATTTTTGAGATATTTCAAATTAGGAGTAACAAACTCCATCAGTTTTTAATTTTTAAAAGTGCAGGAATTCAGCCTACAACTTTGCCACACTTTCCAGCAGTTACTACTACTAATCCTGCCATATGACAATCCCAGAAAATTTCAGTTGTCTTTCACAGAAGCTGCCTTTTAGCTGCGTGTCCTTGACAGTTTGCTAGGACTACATCTCCCCAGTGTTTGCTCACACGGGTATCATGAAGATGGTGTTTGAAAAGCGTGCTAAATCAACCTGCAGAAGACCTGATTTACTATACAATTAAAACAAAACAAAACAAGTCCTCACTTTTTAAAAGCAATTAAAACTACAGGAAAGCAAAGACACACAGGAACACCTCAGCTCATCCATCTTCCCATCATTAAGACGTACGAGCAGGTGGTTTGTATCACTACGGCAGCAGGAAATGCTTCCAACTATTGGAAATGTAACATCAGCCCCAGGCCTCCAGTCCATCACAGCACTCCTTGATTCTCTGAGTTTCTTGGCTTCCCAATCCCTCTCTTTGGTGCATATCCAAGTAACGATTAGCCAAAAAGAGATGGATAAGCTGTGTCTCTTTTGAAGTTTTTCCTGTCTTGTCTAGTGCTCAGCTAGCAGTGGAAAAAACATCCCTCACTTCACCAGCATGTATCGATGCCGAATGCCTCCCACCAAATTCTCAGACATTCACTTGTCAAAGGCAACGTCCTCCGCAGAGTTCAACACTGGTGGCCAAATCTTCCGTAAGCGTCTTTGACTTCAGCGTTAGGCTAGCACACAGTCTGGCCCTCAGTTTATAGGACCGCCGGAGCTGCCAGCCAGCCGGTAACACCCCACCGGGGAGTGCCAGATCCCGGTCGGAGCAGGGAACAGCCGCCCTGTCATCTGGCTTCGCGCACTGCCTCGGTTAGGGTCATGCTCTCCATATCATCAATATATATCAATGTTATACCACGCACCCTCTCCTGAATCTTAAGGATGCAGTGATAAGAAACCTTATATACAGCCAGGATTTAGCTAGACCTTTCTGACAGTGGGCTGCAGTTCTTCTAATTCAGTCTTACTTGGTTAATCCTTAGCATTAAGGAAGGCTGTTTCTTCCTCCAAATAACCTTGTGGGAAGCGGGGCTTGCAAAGTAAGAGGAAGGCAATTTTCTGAAGTTGTACTAGGATCAGAAAGGGGAAAGAGATTTCTCCCTCGCTCTCGCTTTTCAAACTTTCTGGATGTTACAATTCTCTGCTCCAGATGTCTCCTCCAGCTTAGAAAAACAAATCACAAAGTACGCATGATGTAGATGGCCCTTGAATAAATCCACCTCAGTGCTCTCTCCAAGCGGAAGATAACCTTAATGTGAGAGAAGGGCTTTTGTGCGGGCAGCCCAGGCCGACATCTGGATAGATGAAATATAGTGAGTTTCTTATCTTTTAGCGAATGATTTATGTTTGAGATAGCACACCTCTGGGAAAAAAGTACTGCTTAACTTTACATATATTTCTTTCCTTCAAAGTCTGAGCATGAGTTTAAGAATTCAGAAGCAATTTATTCCCTAGAATTCTTAGTTCTTTCACCATCAGCAGCTGATATTCATATTCTGGGTCAATATTCATATGCTCACTCAGGAGCTTAAATGCATACTTCAGCTGCTTTGTCTGATGGAAGCATACAGCCACAAGTCTGTCTATAACAGACTGAATTTTTCTTCTAAATATTAGTTACTATGGAAGGCAGTCTCATTCTTTGCTCACCTACTTTTGTAAGTGCAGTTTATGAGAAAAAGTTTCTGTATTTTAAGTATATATGCATATTATTGAGTGCCTGAGAAAGTCTTCTTGCACGGTTACCTTTTTAAAATTCTGTAATAGAAGTTCAGCTTTTCATTTACCTTTCTGATGACTTTATGACACTTCATCAATTTTATTTTTTTTTTAAAAAAAGCTTATTTCTTCCCTCTTCATCTTTTCTCTGGTATAAATAGTAGAAAGAAATCACATCAACGAGAGAAAAAATCTCCTCCCTATTATAAACCTCTTATAGTCTCCATTCCAGTTCCAAAGAGTACTTTATTCCCATAAAGCACCGGTGGACACTTGTTTATGTCTTTCTAAAGTAAAATTTTCCGAATATATGCTTAGCCCAAATATGGCCACAGATGGCCAAAACTTTGGTTTGAGTTTTCTTTACAAATGGTTGATGTTGGATACATAACAGCCCAGGATGGCTGAAGATAAGAGAACTAACAATCCAGTGAGGCTTAAATTGGAAGTGAGTCAAATTTGTTATGGTCCAAAATGATTGCACTTGGAACAAAGAACTGAACTGTCTAGAAGCAGTGACAGCTGTTGCAGATATAAGAGATATAGTGGTGACCTCAACTTATGAGAAACAAGAAATAGTGTTCTAAGTACAAATATTTATGGAGGTTAGAGTTCAGAATTAGCAAAATCACCACTCTCCTCCTCTCTAATGTGTATACAAACACTTACACCCACTCTCTCTCTCTATCCACATTATATAGAGTAATACATATAAATTAGCAAAACTCCTCCAGGCTAAGAAAATAAACAATGTCAATATAAAGATTGATAATATTTATGAAAAAAAGACAATTTTAAAAATTACTCTGAAATCAAACATCATGAACTCAAAGAATTTGAGTTAATATTGGATTTCAAAGAAATCTAAATTTATTAAGGTAAGAGATTCCTTAGTGGGAACAATCTCAAAACCACATCTCTTTCTCGCAGTACTCCATTACAACCATAAGATCGTGATTTAGGTATTTCTGTCTCCTGATGCCGTGCCACTGGAAGGGCAGTGGCTGAAGAGGCCAGTGGCCCAGCGGTCCTTCCGACCTCCAGGACAGCGGTCGCTGAGCTGCCCCAGCACGGGCTCTGCGGCAAGGCAGTTTAAAGCCCTATCTCAAAACCACATCTCTTTCTCGCAGTACTCCATTACAACCATAAGATCGTGATTTAGGTATTTCTGTCTCCTGATGCCGTGCCACTGGAAGGGCAGTGGCTGAAGAGGCCAGTGGCCCAGCGGTCCTTCCGACCTCCAGGACAGCGGTCGCTGAGCTGCCCCAGCACGGGCTCTGCGGCAAGGCAGTTTAAAGCCCTTCACGTTAAGCACGGGCTCTGCGTCAAGGCAGTTTAAAGCCCTTCACGTTGTCAGGAGTCCTGTCACTTGTCCCAAAGTAACTTATCCCCTGCTTACGACCCAAGACGCGTTTCAGTTTCATTATATCACCGCAGGGTAAAGCAGTTGCTCTTGCGCTGGAAATGCCTGGACACACATTAAGAGATTATAGGGAGATCTTTTTCTTTATAGGGGGGGCAAAATCTGTGCTTGTGAGGCAGACAGAAAAACACACCCAATGTCTGTCTGTGGTGTTGTTATCGGCATTTGAGAAACCCATTAACCCATTTGGACAGAGCACAGACAAACATTTAAGAAGTGGATTGTCACATCAACATATAATAGCTGAGGTTGGAAGGCACCTCTGGAGATCACCTGGTCCACCCCCCCTGCTCAAGCAGGGCCACCTTGAGCCAGTTGCAACAAGTCTACTTGCAACACTTCAAACAGTTTTAACCCTAAACATTTCCACATCGACTACAAACCACTCCGGGTCAAAAACTGTCTCTCTCGCTGTGTTACGCTGCCTGGCAAGTGATCCGGGAACAGTGGAAGATCTGCTGCAGATTCTTTATCCTCTTTTAAATCAGGTTCCTGGCTTATAAGGGTCATGATTTGTAACTTCTGCTGCCTGGCAAGTGATCTGGGAATAGTGGAAGATCTGCTGCAGATTCTTCTTTATCCTCTTTTAAATCAGGTTCTTGGCTTATAAGGGTCATGATTTGTAACTTCCATATGGGCCAATTCTGGAGAATGCTAAATTATTCACAGGACTGCAGTTGGAAATTAAATATAGGTGGAGGTGAGGAAAATGCTCTTTCCATTCACTGGTATGTTATAGTACAAGGCTAAACTAACTTCATGGAGGAATATAGCAAAGCTATTCCCAAGGAACAGGAGTTACCACATCATGCAGCTTTCATCATTTCACATTTAAGGGCAAGGAGAGATGAGATCAGCGAGACATTAGAAAGGAAAAGAAAATAATGTTATTTTACTACATCATGAATTTAGTTTCTACCAGCTGCTCAACCAAAATCTTGCTCTGCGTTATTTCTCTAGAATATATTAGCCGGTAGGTAGAGAATAGCAAGAATAAAAAACCACAAACCCAAAACTCTCTTGGTAACAATCTGTACTGATAGTATTCCAGAAGAAATGTCACAACTCTCCCGTTTGTTTTCTCTTTGTTTCAGGACGATTTCCATGGATCCCCAAACCTAGGCCCCACTGAAGGGCTCCCCAGAGCATAACGCCATGTAGCAGCAGGTCACAGACCAAGCATCACATGCAGAACACAAACAGAATTCCAGTAGCACAGTCAGAATTAAACCTCCTGCAAATACAGTTTACTGTTTGGGACATGAGCACACTAGTATTTGAGAAAGGAGAGACAGGCCCTGGAACACTATTAGAAGTGCAATTAAATTATGCAGTCCCTTGTGCGGTATTAGCTTGTAGTTCTACAGAGGGAGAACTATCCCAAATGAGTTTGCGGCAGCATTTAGTGCTGGGGTGGAAATAGTTATTATTGCACCACCACACCCCAGTGCATCCATCCATGCAATGACTAGCTTAGGTGAAACACTTTCTGCAATCTGCCCCTTTCTCAGCTATGAAATCATTGCTATATGTCTTTAAATTTACCATTACTGCACATGAACCTACACCTCCTACAATATCTGAAGTTACAAGTACTGTAAGTGCAAATTAAGCCAACTGGCTCTTGTGAAATCTTGTTTGTTTGTTGGAGAGACGCTTAGCGCATTTCTTCGTGGTAGTTTAAAAAACTGTAATCTGCTGTCCGCATGCCAAAATAGAATTTGTTATCTGCCAAAAAAATTACTTTCCCAACACTGTCCAGGCTATTATCTCCAACCTGACCAGCAATAATTAACTTTCAAGCATCTGGGAGGTTAAATTGCTCAGTCATCTGTCTTTTTCTATGCAAAAGCAATACTCATTACATAAGAATCACTAATTAGTTTACATTCTTTTTCCCCCCCTCAGGAAAAATTAGAAAATGAATGTCTGCATAAACCACTTTGTTACACCCTCATTAGTTTTATCAAGTGCAGTCTTCCCCACCAAGCACTTGATGGAAATTTTGTGAGAATATGCCCATCTTTGAAAGCAACCTGAAGAGCAAAAAGGGTTTGTATGTTGCTATATAATCTTTATCCCAGTGACAGTAAATTGATGCGCAAATGGATTTTGCTTTTTTGCCACTAATCAAGTATCTATGTAAAGATATCACTGCCTACAGACATGACAGCAGATAATCCGGAAAGTGGTAGGAGAAGGACCTGCTCATACTTTACTGGTTAATTTTCTCCGTCGAAGCTGTATTACCTGGTCAAAGAACCACCAGCAAACGCTAACGGGGAAGTTTGCTCTGACAATAACGTGGCCAGCTACTGACCTCTGCCTTGTTCAACTGCACCCATGAATTCCTGCCATTTCATACTTCAGACGGTGTTTGGGAAAACTTCTCTACAGACCCCTGTAACGTTATGACAACATGCAAGAAAAGCTAGCTGTGCCTTAAAGAGAATGCTGAAGATGCAAACTCCGAGCAACAGACTTGAGGGTGAAAACCAAGAGTGAGAGGTGCCATTACCAGCCTGAATGTTTGCTGTGAAGCCTCACTGGTCTGTTGATGTTGTTAATCCGCCCTAATCTAAAACTCACAAATTCTCTACTGATACCCTAGGGGGGCTATCAGCTGATCATGGAGATAAAGCCAGCACCCACTAGCTTTGCCACAGGCCACAATTACTCTGTGACGTTAACACAGTAAAATGTTGTCCCCCTCGCGACACTGAGTGACAGTCGTAAGGGACATTAAGTGGCAGTAGCAAGGGTCAACGTAACCATGTTATCAGTGGATTTGAGAGTCTTCTGCCAGCAGACAAGGGAGAGGCTGTGTAATCCTCCCCAGACTCGGGACTGAAAAGCAAGAGGACACCGAAATAGGGACAGACTCATCTTCCTTTCTCTGCCTGCCCCACCCTCCACCCCCAGCCTGTCTCGTCTCCTCAGCCTTTGTCCCCACCCTGTTCTTTTCCCTTCCCCTGCTGTCAGGCACAGGTTTCTTCCCTGCTTCTAAATCTTTCCTCAGCTCCTGATGCCAAGCTTTGTCCTCTGGACTACTTTTCCTTTGTATCTCACTATGGCTTCTAGCCATGTGCTCCATGGCTGGATTTCCTTTCCCCACTTCTTAATCCCTGCCTCCTTTCTTGAAGTTCAAAGCTCATGTTCTCATTCCCCAGCCAATCCTTGTAACCCTGTAGCTTAGTTTTTCCACAGACTTTTTCATTTTCCTTTCTCCTAGCACTTTCCCTCCTCACGGTAGTGCCCATCACCATGGGTACCATCACCACCATGTATGACAGGCAAAGCTGGACAGTCTCCAGCCAGCTCTGCTGGGAGCCCTGCTCCTCGGGCCACCCCTCAGCCCTTGCCTCCCAGCACAAACCAGCCATGGGGACCCGACACTGCCCCGTACTGTCACATCATTTTGGGCCCCGCTATCCCCAGAACGTGAAGGAGGGCAGCTGGTTTGCCCTGCTCGGTACCTCCCTTCCAACCATTCTCCAGCCCTTCAGAATAGAAGTTCTAATTGAGGTGATTCTGAAGCATCTGGACAAGTTTAATGGTTGTAACAAAATCACTCACAAGCCTTCCTCGCAACTTTTGTGAAACTAGACAAAATTTTAACTGATCCGTTTCAAGCTCACATGAATTCCTTTCTGACAAAAAGGCCGAAAAACATAAACAATTTTTAAAACTCATACAACTCTTACCACAAAACTCTTATTACAAAACTTTTCATTCCTCTTTAAAGAAGATACTATTGCATAGATTACCTCAGCAACTGCAAGCAATCACAAACTGGTACATCATCTGGGAGTGCTTCACTGCGGGGAAAAATAACAAAGATGTATGTGGTTAACTTTACTGCCAGAAATATTAAGGGCTTTCATTCTGACTAATCACACACCTTGAGTCATTTCACTGAAGGCAACAGGTACCTTGTAAAAACAACAAAAAGCTCAGTAAGCAAAGAATGATAAAATCCTTCTCCTCAAAGACCAGCAAGTCGAATCATTGCAATTAATGATATTAATGAAGTAAATGAAATAAAGGTGGCTGGCTAGCATTTTCAGTGTATATGTTTGCATGCATACATGATATGTGCAAGGATGCATATAACTGAGTGCTCAGAATTCAGTTTTTGTAACTCAAAAAGTCAATCAGTCAAATTTTGTAAAATTCATTGGGCATCCTGGCCAAGATGAATGCTGGATTTTAGCTGTTATTTCCATTCATAATTGAATTGCAATTTTTCAGACAGAAAAATATCAGAGTTTTCGTATTAAGATGACAGCAGTTTATGAATCAATTTATGGGTTTTGTCACCTCATGATTCATTTATTTTAAAAAGACCAAATTAATATCGATGATTCCTTTCATTAGGTTACACATCACATTTTATGTCAGTTGCTCGTAATACGAAGCTGGGCTTTTCTTTTATTAATTTCTTCCCCATTGTTGCATTTCCCACTGTTGTTGGAGGAATACAAACAAATAAGGAGACTCACCTCAGAGGTATTAGCCTTTTCTTATGACATCAGTGTGTAGGCTGTGCAAAATTGAGGCATCAGTTAGTCACTCGCACCATCTGTGTGGGCCTGGAGAAAGGAAGATGTAATCTGTCACGTGGTGAGCTTTGTCCACAACAGCAACAATCCGTATTCAGCTGCGCAGATGAAATGGATCCCTTGAGGAGCTTCGGTCTGCCAGAGCGTGCGCTTGTGGGTGTCAGCTGCTGGGGGTCAGCTCTTCATAACACAACGAGGGAAAACTTTCTGTTTGTCCAGACAAGACTTGGGAGGGTGGTGGCAGTCCGTGTCACAGACTAGAGTTTGCTAGCCAAACTGCGGTGGTATTAAGTAGCACTTTAAAATTTCAGAGCCAACATCCTTTCTCATTTTTACTGACGTAAGACAATTTGCTCTGAGATGATCTGAATACAAGAAAGGAGAAAGTGATGAAATCATTCCTTTTAGGTTTTTACTTCCCACAGGAGTAAACCCATTGTCTTCCCCGGCCTCTCTGAGGTGATCGTGATGTTGTTTCTCAAAGCGGGGAAGGCAGGGGTCTACCATGCAAAGGAAAAGGCTACCTGCACAGTTAGCAGGTCCACAAAAGTCTCCCTGCATAGCGGCGTGTGGAAGGAAGAACAGGACGTGCATAGGATACATCCCCAGGCTACCTCACCCGTTTAGTTGGAATTTATGGTAACATTACTTTTAGTCACACCCTCCAAATAGCACCTCTTCGCTGACTTCTTTGGCAGTCATCTCTAGATTTTATTTTTAGTGCATACAGATGACAATTAACACGAAGGTGAGGCAATATTTTTACCTACGGCACTTGCATGTTCCCAAAAAACACGCAAGAGCCATTACAGCCCTACATCAAATTACGTCAGCTTGTGCTGAACAGCATTCCTGTAATATCTATTTTCACTAAGTAGGTGTCTCGTCACAATCCCTACCATTACAGGTACTGTAAGACTGACACCAATGCCATCCCAACTACTTCATTTTTATAAAGGATACCTGTGGAGATGACTTGCAGGGACAATTACTTACTGCAACCTCCTTTTCGCAGTGCTACCAAGTAGCCCAAAAGGTATTATTAGTTGCCGAGCAGTTCTCCTTTCTTCCTTATATACTGCTTGCTACTTTTTTTGGAGTATTTTTTTAAATGTAAAGAACTCTGATACTTATTTTCCAATTAAGAATATGAGCTCGTGCACAAATTTATTCTTGAGCATAGCTATTTTTATGGAACATTGAGGGTTTTTCCCTAGTGGCTAGTTTCACCACAGAGACACGGATGAGCATAAATACTTTTCCCAGCTGTGGCTGTGGAATGGAGAACAGAACCGAGCAGCAAAGAACTGTGATCCTTAGCAAACAAAAGACTCCAAAATTCTGAGGGAGGAGAATGCAGCCTGTCTTCTCATCCCAACAGTCACCAGAAGGGGAAGACCAAGCTTTCTACTGTATTAGACAGGACAAAAAAAAAAAAAAAGGAACCTGCCAAGTTGAGCCCAGACATTTGGTTAGGAGAGCCAGAAAAAAGCCTTTCCTTATGCTTTTTCTGTAAAACTAGAGCCAACCTTTTTCATGTTTTGCTGCATCTAATAGTGTATGCTCTTGTTGTTTGGTTTCTAGGAGAAGTCTCCATGCTCCATGAGAGCAAATAGATGAGACAGTTACAAGTATCCTAACAAAGCCCTCAGGACCTAGGGGTAGGAGAGCAGGCAGAAGTATATATGGGAAGAAGTGGAAAATGCAACATAAGGAATGAGTTACTGCCAATGCATGTTTTCTCCAGAGCCTATAATAAACATAAAGTTAGGTTAATCATCTAACAAAATCTGTGATTTTATTAAACAATTCATTCAACTATTATTTTGGACTAAGGTGAGTCCATGTTTAATGCAGCCCAGCCAGTGTCACTTGACTGGCAGACATACACAATTAGGGAGTGTTTTCATGAGTCAGTTGGACCTATTTGGGAGATCTATTTAAAACTTTTTTGAAGCTTAGGGGATCACTGCAATTAAATTCACTTCACTGGAGTTGTTAGCTTAATGACAAGCCTCTTTAAATCAAACCTTTTCTGATATTTTTCCTTACACTCTTACCTTCAATACCCTGCTCATAACTTTCTAGAGAAATTAATATTTTAGGGTATCTCCATTTTGCCTACCATTTTTAAACATTCCCAGACAACATCTCCCATGCTCTCCAAGTTAAGCACCAACGAAGCATGTCAACGCTTTAAAACCGGAGTCAATTCAGCCCTCGATCCAAATCCCTTAAAAATCCATTGGACTCTTTCAACTGATCATGGTAGCCATTCGTTTTAAAACATTTGAGTTCCCAGCCAGTTCTCAATACAAGTCCTGCCCCTATGCATCACATATGTGAAACTGCTTGAGTCTAGGACATGCAGTAAGGACAACTGAGTAAGGATGTGACAGAAATACTGATGAAGTCATTTGCGTAAAAGAAAAAAGTCAGCATAATTTGTAGCTTTATCCAGTTATTTTTTTAAGCAATTGTACTTAGCAGATGGAAGTAATTTTTCTGAAAAGAGGAAGAAAAAGAGGCCCCATAAATTTTATGAAGGGGTGAACAAACGCTTGTTGGCCGCCACGTGCCCAAGACACAACACCAAATTCCTAGTGGTCTAGCAAAAAAGGTGCAGCATACGTGTTACTGTATCACATGTTAGGAGGTGCCAGAGGTGACTAGTTTTGGTTGTTAAAATTCGTAAAGCAGGTTACCTTTGTTCTTTCATTCACATACAAAGTAGATCAGCACTGAATAGTCTCGAACTATTTTTATTTCACTCTCTCTACCTCAACTTTGTGTACTGTCTTTAAAAAGAAAAGATTAGCATATATTATGATGTTTGGATTACTACCATGTGAGATAACTGAAAACACAATTACATTACTTCTCAGACACAACTCTTTTTTCCAGGATGATTACATGCAAGAAAGGCAAATCATGCTGCAAGCAATGGGATGAAAAGACTGGAACAAGCTGTGTGCAATTAGCTTAGTAGACTAGATGGAATTGGCCAGAATTCAGATGTGGTAGAAATGAGTATGAACAAAGGAGTTGTATTTGCTTACCTCATGCCTGAATTTGATCCACTGATCTTAGCATATAAAAAGCAGTGGTACTGGGAGTAATTTAGCTGTAATTCCTGCTCTGTTGTAGTTAACTAAACTGTCATTGACTTCAACCTGCAGAAGATCAAGCTCAGAATGATTAAGAGCTTCCCCACTTTTAAAAGCATTATCTTCAATACATTACAAAGCAGAGGCAGGGCACAGAAGTCTGATCCCAACTGCCTTTAGAAGAAAAAACAAATATCAATAAGACCTTTGCTATGAAACTTTAGTGGAAGCAGAATTAAGGTTCTAAGCCCCAAGAGAAAAATCACATGTAATAAAGTAACATTGTACTGTTCCAGACTAGTATAAGAAAATTCTACTATAGCGTGCCTCTGGTGTTTTAAGACAAACCAATCAAAACTCGTTGAAAAAAAGTTCTTACAAATCTGTAGGAATATCAAACAGCATTCAGAATGAGCAGAACGCAAGAGGAGGGTTACACATAGCAAACGAGTGATGTTCATCTTGAAACAAACGAGACGTGCTTTCTTTCACTGGAACACATTTTATGATTTTCACATCAATCTATTCTCACTAGAAATGACTCCATCTTTGCTGACCATAAAGTATATTCTCATAACATTACTTTTTAAGTAAATAATTTATCAGAAATAAGAAAAGAATAACTGTTCTCAGACATAGTACCTATTGCCTGCGCTTTCCCAGGATGCAGCTGCCATTGGCATGGCAGTTGTACCACTCTATAGGTTAGGGTAAAGATACAGCCCTAACAACTCTCTTTTTTATCTCTCTTTGTGCACTGTTGTCCTTGTTAATCTTCAATTCCCTATTGCTAGAGAAAGAAGAGATTTTTGACCCCAGGGACTACAGTCACAGCCCATGGAAAGCCGAAGCGAGCAAAAGTGTTTTGGTACACCGAATTCCCTCCCCAAGACAGACATACATCATTTTTTCACATGAGACACAACCCAGTACGCCACAAAAAAAAAAATTTAAAAGTGTATGACACAATGGAGGAAAGAGGTTAGTGCTGAGTGTAAATTCCAAATAGCTCGGCATGTTCTTCTGGATTGTCTTTTACATAAGTCCCAAAATTCAGTCTCGCAACAGCCTGCTGGGAGCAGAGGAGAGGGTCAGGAGCTGATTGACAATACCAGGCAATGCACACACAGCCACCACACACACAAGGCAACAAGAATTAGCTAGTCCACTGCAAATGTCAGCCAATTTATGTAATATCCTTTTACTCAGCATTTCTTATTCACTGGAGAGTGAAAAATCTCAATAAACAGTCTCTGAAGAATTGAAAGTGGGGGAAGTTTGTTGGATTCATAGTCTTTCTCCAGTCACAGCTGTTGTTGGCTGCTTGATAGTCTATACGTTACTTCAATTAACCAGTGAACAAGCAGGCATTTATTTCATAAGAATCACCAATGCAATTGTTGTTAACAAGTTCTAATCGTTATTAACAGCAGCTCTCATTTTAAGTTGCCTAAGCACCACAGCTCTGGGCTGCTGCTGTTCGCGTTATCCCATGAGGTGCACGGCAGACTTACTTCAGAATCCATTTGTCCAGAGAATAGTTTTCCTGACGGTAGAGAGCCAGACAGTACAGACCGGACGACAGCAGTGCTAAGACTTGCTGATTTAACACACCTAGGAAACGAAGGAAGAGCTGAGAAGTGGGAGGAGAGTAGGGAGATGAACAGATTGGATCTAAATAACACCAACGATTTCCCCAGACAGCCTTTCTAGTAAAGAAATACATTGGTCGTATACTTACACCACCGTGAAACAGGACCAAGAATCTCACCTGTCCGGTGCTTCAGAATTACGTATTTGGCAGATCACAAAATACGACCTTTGTCGCTACACTACATTACTTTTCTGTTATTACTTTAAAATTACTTTCATTTCAGAGCTCTATTGTCCTGCTCTTTCTAGGAGAGCGAGCAGTCATAATCTGTTAGGAATGCTGCAGCTTTTCTAAAAAATAGGAAGGAAAGAGGAATAAAGCAGATTTTCTACTCATCACAGAACAGAAGACATTTCAGTTAATTGGTTTACAATCAGAAACAAAAGCTGTTATGATCAAAGTAAAGCTTACAATGCACATCAGACATAATTCTGAAATTAAATCATACCTTTTCACAGGTATTGAAAAATCTCTAGAAAAACTTAAAGTTCCAAAACCAAGTACAGAAACTCACAATGAAATATGTGGTCTCTATTTCTATAACAATGTTATAAGGGGAAAACAAAACATCTAATCAGCAAACACAAAAGCTTGAATTTTTACATTTGTTACAGTACTTGTGTTTACCATGGACACCTTTATTGACTTCGAATGTCCATAGAAAACTCACCTGATGGGCCTTCCCTTAAAAGCCATTAGTTAATGCTCCTTTTCAAAGTGCAAAATTCAGTTTTTCCTACTCAAAATGTCTTAGTAACTGATTATACATTTAGGATTATCTATATGAGGGACAGGATTTGCTTTTTTTTTTTTTTAAATTATGAAGGTTCCAAAAATTGTGTAATGTTTGGTGTGCTATTTTGTACGTGGCTGGTCAGAGCATTTTGTTGCAGCTATTTCAAATCTCCATGATAAAGTAATCTGTTTATTCAGTCTCATGATTAATCTGATCTACATGAAGAAATTTTATTCTGGGGAGTTTTATTATAGTCATCTTCAATTCTAGTGAATACTTCGGGTTTTGATGGAGAAGACAGATCTATCTAACATATGGATCTAACCTCTAGAACAGGGTAGCATTATTCTGTGAAAGATAGGAGCATGTGCAGAAAATTAACAAATAAATCTGGTTTACATCAAAAAAATGTTCAGCAGTAATCTTAAACATTGTGTCAGCATCCATTACATTTATTTACAACCTTTAAGTTCTTTTTCTAACTTTTCTTTTTCAGTACTTAAAGTTTCCATTAAACAGTGACAATTTGTTATTCTTGCTCCTCATGGAAATACAGCATTGAACAATAACATAAGTTGTTATTACAAATACTTAAATGACTTTGCTGAAAGAGTATTTACCTCAAGCATGTCCCAAGAGTCATCAGATCCAGTTTGGCTTAAGGGTTCTGCCTAATATTAAATGCAAAATGTTCCTTTAGCTAAAAGTAAGACAGAGGATCTGTTACTAAAAAACCTACAGGAAATGAGAAAGTATTGGAGACTGTGTTCTAGTTTAACTGTAAAAAGGTTTTATCACAACATATCATTGTCAATGACCCTTTATTTAAATTAATCCAGTTGATACGAACTGAATATACCACTTTCCAGAAGAGGAGGCACATTTATGTACGTCATAAACATAGAATATCATTACATGCCATTATGTAGTATCTCTAAAAAAATCCCAGTAAGCTCCAGACTAGCACTAAATCCCTAAATCCTCCTGAATTCAGTCTGTTTTAACTGAAACACGGACTTGAGCAATGCCTGATGAGGTGCCCCCTCCAAGAAACTCCACTTGTAGAGAGCAGGCAGACACCACAGACCTTGCAGTATGTGGGAGGCGAGACAGTAATTTCTAAAACTGAGATTAATATGATCCTCTACCACAAAGAAATAAGCAGCAGTCTGATAGATTTTTATTTTATTTTCAACTTGGAATTTGTTTTATTTAGAGATGTTTAATTTATAATTATATCATGCTGGCTGAATGCTCAGTTGTGTTATGGCGCTCTGCCCAGACATCCTCATGGATCAGCTTTTACTAATTTCTTTGTGTTTCACAGATGGTCCATATTTGCCTTTGGCTTTTTTTTTTTTTTTTTAAATATATTAATTGCAAGATTTAAAAATTAAAAGAAAAAGCAATAATAACAGTGGAACAGTTTTAGGCTTCAACTGGTTACTTGTCTCCAGAATTCTTTGTGGAACTGAGTTGCTTCAGATTAATGCAAAGTCAGCAACATACATATCATATCAATCTCTAAGTAGAGTTTGAAATATTAACAGTATGCAATGCCTTCAGAATTACGTCTGATGTAACGGTAAGAGATCATCTGTTATAATTGCAACGACTACAAAACCTCTCATAAGGAATTGCCATTTATTGTTAGTCTGCTGTAGTGCAGCAGATCTTTGCTGCCTCGAACGTACCCGTAAGGCAACGAGCTGACATTCGTTGTTACAGTGAAGTAATAAACCTTTAAAGACCTACCTCGAGGCAAGGCATGGGCTGTGCGCTTACTTGGTTAACAAAAGATAGGTAATGCTGGAAAACTAGAAAAATCGGAATGGGGATTTTCTTCCTGAAAGGGATGAATGACAATACATCCCTCCCCAGAGGAGTTCCTTCTGAGACTGCACAGCCTATAGGCAGTTCCCTATAGGGTACCCTGCAGTCCTCATAGGCAATGCAGTAGTTTGAGAAGGTGATGTGGTTCCCATGGGTATCCCAAATCTCAACCGTAGCCAACCTCTGGTAATCAGCTTACTAAAAAACCAAACCAAAACAGTAGCAACAAAAAATCGACTCATGATATTCTACAACCTGGCTTATAAATTACTCCAGATAACGTCAGGGCGATAGTCCCATCCACTGCTGGTACTGTCCTCCAGACAAGGCTACACCGTGACTCTCTCTTACATTCACTTCATTTGCAGTGACATTTCTTTTACAGGAATGGAAAGTCCTGATTGATTGCAGCAAATCACAAGTAGCCCTAGTTCTTCTCAGAAGCAAACACTGGGATCTTGATCCCAAATATTTCATATTTGAGTATGCTGTGGGGTTTGGCTGTAGGTCCCTCACTTTCCTGCCAATTTCAAATGTGATTCAAAACCGAGTTCATTTTCTGATCTCTTGCAGTCATTCTCACAGGACTTTGTTAGAAGCAGAATATAGATGGGATTGCAAGAAAATAAGTTGGAAGAATTTCTGGAGCTGGCACGTCCAAAAGGATTTAAGAGGCTAGATCAGATGACGAGGCCACCATCTTTATATTAATCCCTTCCTTCCATACACATTTTGGAGGCCTAGGAAGAATTCTCTCTTGCCTAGATTTTTAATACGAAAAGCTACTCATGTAGAAACAACCTCTACTGTAGAAGATACGCTGTTTGACTGTCTTGTCATTAATGAACATGAAATGATCAGCTAGTAAAGGATGGTGACACAGTAAAGCAATCCAAGAACAAATCCTAGACCACTTGTGACTCCTTCTCAGTAAGTTAAATTTCAGTGAGACTTCTGCTATTGTTCTCAACAAACCGCAAAGAGAAACTCAGGCTGTAATCAGCAGTGGTTTCAAGGCAAATAAAAAGGAGTAAATATACGCCACAAAGATTCCTTCTTAGGCTGCTGGCAACAACACAGCTACAAAATTAGCCTCTTCTTCTGACGTTCAAACAGATGGGTGTCACCTAGGTGGAACAGATGACACATTAAACAACAGACAGTCTCTCACTCAATCATATTTGACCCCAAAAGAATGACAAAGCTCACATTTAAGGAAGAAATTACTGTGATCTGCTATGCATATTATGCAAGTCATCCTATATGCATTTAGAGACATAGGTACAAAACAGATTGTGTGATGTAAGGGTTTTATCTACATTAATTTCACCTACAAGCATCGTGGAAAGCTAAGTCTGTGGCTGAGCTTCCTACACAAAATAAAACCTTTTTGATCTGTCTGTAAAGCAGGTATTTTGTCGCAAACACCAAGAGGAGGGAAGATTATAATTAGTGCCATTTAAAAACCAAACAGAAAACACAACAGAGAAGGAAAGTGCAGTGGATGAAGAGAAACGGGCTAAAGGTGAAATTACCTCAGCAGATTTACTGTGCTTCTCTCTTTATGAAGAGGCATCAGCAGAGCAATGGACGTGGGCTTAAAAAAAACCCACCAAAGTTTACAAGAGCTATACGCATCGGGGAGGGTAGCCCCACGTCACTGGGGGTCCCACAGTTCAGAGATAGACATAAAGCCTGGCGGCTGATCAGACTGTTTCTCTGATGATGATTAATGGCAGAGCACAGAATATTTTGCTGAATGAGGTCCCTTACTGGGCCGGATCCTGGCCTGCAAGGCTGCTCCGTGGAATGGAGCGGTGCCAGCGGGCTGACAACGGCCTGCTGGGGACGGCAGCCCACCCACCGGGGAGGAGAAGGTTTGCTGTACAGCACCTACAGGTCTTGGGGGTCAGGGACTTCTTAAACAAAGCTGGATCAGTTCAGTTAGAAACGGATTTAAACCCAGTGACATTCCTGAGATGTCAAGCCAGGTAACTTCCAGGGTATTTTCTCCTCAGGAAATTTGGTTGGTTGGGTTTTTTTCAGATAAATATTTAAAGTAAAGCAGGTAGGTTTTCATCTATTTAGGACTCCTGCTGAAAGCAATGAGTTTGTAAACAAGGGAAGGCAAAATGGGGTATGAACCTGTTCTAAAGGAAGCACAATCAAGCGCACTTTATTTTTACAGCCTACAGTAAAAGCCCTCAATAGCTAGAAATTTTTGCTGTTTTTCAAAGCTTGAATATTTCACAAAGACTGTTTTCCATTCAATTATCACAAGAGGGAAATATCCAAGACCAAAATAACGTCTCACAGATTTATTTTATGTATGAATCAACTGGTCTAAAGGAAATACTACCTTCTTTGACTAGAAGCACGGCAGAGTTCAAGGATACAGTATGTATTTTTGAAGAAAAACCTAATACACATGTTTGGAAAGGAAGAGGACAAGACTTAAGCTCCTGGCAGTATTTGCAGACATCCACAGACATTTTGAATAGAGGTATTCTTCTGGGGGCTTTCACCTTGTCTGAAGGTTTTGTACTTGTTCCAGCTCTTGCACTGTTTATTACATTTTAAAAAGTCAAGTTATTCTTTCCTACTGCATTGCAAACTAGAACATTACTCTTGCTAATTTTGGGGACTCAAGAGCAAACAGAGCAGGGGAAGAGCCAGACACAGATGAAAGCATAATTCTAAAAAAGCCATTTAAGTTTCCACTTACAAAAAACAACCCAAAAAACCCCAACAAAACCAAACAGAAGAACTAAGGATTTTCCTCAAACCTGCAGCACTAAAGTCTGTTAATTTTGTGCTTGCAATATTAAAACCATTGCTGTCAAAAACGCCTGATCCAGCCCTGCACCACATCAGCAATACATGAAACACGACAAGGGGCAACTTCTTACTCTTTCGTCAGACAAAGAAACAGGCAGAGATCGGACACTGGAGATTAATATTAAAGCCATAAACAAAGAGATCGTATGTAAAGTAAACAATTGCAGATTATAAGGAATTCTTTAAAAGAAGTATTAAAAAGAATTAGTGAAACTCAAAACCCCCCACATACAATGCAGGCTCATTTCATTTCCAGAATGTTTAAAAAGAAGACGTGCATTCTGTCCTGCCAGTATGCAAACTTGTATGTAGAGAGAGAACTGTTCTGCTCCTCCGAGTTTGCACTGTATGTTGTATGACTACTAGTACCAATACTTGACACACTATAACTGCTGTGGTTTGATCTTCACCCTATATTCTAAAAAAGAGCTACTGCGTTCATTATCAACGTTAACTACTACCCTCCAAGAACTACCCTGTCCTATATACTATCCTTACAGAGCCCAGACTTGTGGGAATTCTGTACGGTCAGGCAATGCAGACTTTCAGACAAATTTTATCAGGTTTGCAAATCACGGAAATGTCTTTCAAGGTGAAGAAGCCAAATCTCAAATGACATCAAACATTCATTACTACAATAATGATTCCTATTCGTTATCCAAGGCCTCATTTGGTTACACACTATATGAACTGAGTAAAGAGTTTCCTCTCTACAGAGTTTGCAGTTCTAGAGATAAGAAACAGATTGACAGAGCTGGATGTGACTGTCTCCAAAGCTGACCATTCTCCCTAACTGACATTCCCTGGAGGAGACATCCTTTAACTACTAGGGATGCTGGGCTCTTAATCCTCATCAGATTCTTCAGTGGAAAGGATGGCTCAACCTACTGCATCTCTGAAGGAAATTTTTTCCAGGTCATCATGAAGTACTCAATTGCTATTGCAATGAGAGCTTATTAAAGGTTCATCCAAGAAAGAGCAGCTTTTAATGAAGGTTGCACCCTCATCAGCATTAGCAGTCCTCAATTTTACATTTCTTTCCACTAAGAAATGATCAGAAAGACACCCTTTTCCAGTATTCAGAAGGGTGAGGAAGGATGATCATGTTTTTGCAATAATCTGCTTCTTAGGGACCAAGCCTTTTATCTCCCCAAAGCAATGGAAACTTCACTGACGTTTTTAATGAAAAAGGGACTGGTTCCTGTATTAATTCATGACCACAGCATGATTCCCCCTTCCCCTCCAGTCTCCTGAGAATAACTTATCAGCGAAATAACATCTTGTCACACATGCACATCAGCAAAAGCATCTGTAAATTCTCATTCAGGAACTGAATTTGTGGTAGTGGCTCATAGCAACACATAAAACAGAAAGAAAACAGCTCGATTGGCCTTTTAAAATAAAATGCAATTCATAACAAATCCTATTTTAACTTGTTAGCTGAGAGATGGACCTGAGCATTTGAGGGAAGGCAGGGAATGGAACATCTTATTTGTATAATGCCTCTTCACATCATGTCCACTTGTTAAACTCCAAGAATCACGTTGTAGGGCAGTCTAAAGTTCTGTTTTACAGGTAAGTGAACACAGTTAATTAAAGCAGGACCTCTTGGCACAGACAGAAGTCACACACTTTTAAATTAGCCCCTCTATTTTGGAAGACTTTTCTTAAGCAGTTTAATAGTAAGTCTGTTTAATGATCAGACTTGAACAAATAGAAGCCACTGGAATAACCAATTTTAAGTCATTTCTTCCAGCTTCTGGCCTTGAAACTCCTCTCTTCTTCCACAGGTTCACTGGCCTTATGAATGGTTGTGAGAAGGGTCTAGAAGACTGGACGTCCTCCGCAAGCTCTATGAGGAAACAGTCCTGAGGATCCATCACTGGAGCTGAGATTTGAGAGCCATTCCTGTATTAGCCACAGCAACTCCATGCAATTACCGACCTGATATTTGGGAATTCTATTGAGCTTATTTACAGCACTGCTCTAAGATGTCAAATACTTCAAAAACACAAGCTAGAATAACTGCATAGCCAGGGCCACACATAAAACTATTTTTTAAGTTAGCTGCCTGGTACTTCAGATAAACAAAGATTTGGACTTCTTTGCCAGTAAAGCTCGCTTACTGCCAATTACATCTGAGCTTCCTGGCTCCTGGCAGCCATCAGCATACCGTCACAGCTAAATGGCTCCAGAAAACAAGTGTCCTTGAACCAGAAGAACTTGAATGATATGCCGGGGATGGTTATTTAAACAGTGCTTACGGAAACTAAGAGATGAAGGGCAGTGAGAAGTGAGGTACTGAACACTGACTGCCCCTTACCTTGAGCAAGGCATACTCAAGGAACTGGAATAACGTTACATTAAGAGGGCTTTCCCAGTTAATTAAATTGATCTAATCAACATATCTATATTGCTGCAGGTGTAGTAATCTAATTTGCATCACTGTAGGGAATCAAAGACGTTATACTGATACGGAATTACACACGTGTCATTGCGTTCATGACTGCTTCCCCTAAAATAGTGTGTGTGTAGTATATGCTTATCTGAGCTGCAATTCTTTTTGTGCAAGGCTGCTCTTGGACAAACTTAGGATTTACTGATCATAGATAGTTATTCTGAAAAAGGAAGTATTTTGATGGTTTTCTTTGATGTAAACAGGAGGTGAGTAGATTAACTGCCCTAGTTCAGGATTGTATGACTAGACTACAGGTTAATGTTGCTAACTGAGAAACTGTCTCTTCTGCTCCAGAATGTGTGTGTATATATATGTAGATATATAAATAAAATTTATTTTATACAATTCCTCTGGAGTTATTTTGGCTCTCCAGTACTAACAAATAGGGTTTTTCTGTTGATTGTTTTTGTTTTGTTTTTAAGTTTAGTCAGTGAAAGCAATGACTCAGATTACACCTTGGAAATAAATCAGTTCACCAACTGTGTTATTTTTAGTCATCTCTCCAAATCTGCAACACCGGTTAAATATTTGGTCTCACAACACAGCAGACAAAAGTTGCAAATAGCACTAAATCCCGATCTACTGATTTAAGCCAAAATAAAAGACAGTCAGGGACAACCTTCCCATTACTTCTAAGTAAAACCTGCATGCTATCTTTCATACTCTTGCAATAATTAAAAAATAATCGTATTGTTTGGAGTAGCATTTGGTCCCCAGGGAAAGAATTCCTCTCCATCTAAACCGATCTTATTTTTGATAATCCACCAAAGTACTCAACACTGCAGACACACGACTACTAACTTCATTGTTGCTCCTCTGCTAAATCTAGAAATGCACGCTACATCCCTGGGAAAGGGAGTGTTTGCAGGGGAACAGAAGTGCAGTTGCACCTCAGGCATGGTTTCCTCTGATGACACACTCCTGTCTAGTCCCTGCTGTATCTGCGAGTACTGCAAGCATTTGTAAGGACGTGCAGAAGGTTCCAGCTCAGGGTACGTTCTCAAGGCTCACTGTAAGGCACATCACACGGTTCCAGCTCTGCTGGGCACTGTGGAACACAGAGTCCAGAATTTGCAAAAGGTGCATGCATGGACACCCACAAGTACTAACTCCATCTTTCAAAATGGAAAGAGCAGCGAAAGTAACAAAGGTCTCAGGAACATAATGCGACAAAGTGAATCCCAGTACTTACAGCAAACCATCACTGAAATGCAGCTAGAGGCACCACTATGGGTGTTTTCCAGAAGTTTAAAGAAATGGATTATTACTAATGGAATAAACACATAGGAAGCCAAAATCAACGGAGCAGTGTGTGCTTTTCTTCCTTCCACCATTCAGGACCAAAACCAGTCTCTAGTTTGTGCACATACCCGAGCTGTTCTCACTCTCCCTTCAACTGTGCTGAAATCATTCCTGTGGATGTTAGCTCTTGCCTTGAGGACAGCACGCGTGTTAATCTTCTATGTATATCAAAGAAATAATTTTAAGTAATCCAGGACACAGTATCTGGCTAGTTTATAACGTTTTCCATTTCGTTGGCCTGTAGAAAAGCAAGTGTTAAATAATCAAAATATAATGTCTGACAGCTTTTCAGAAAACCTCTGCATCACAACATTTAAATATATCATTATGTGCCTTTTAAAAGTCTGATTGGAAAAATTACATCATTTGGGATTTTCTCAACATTTGGTGCGTCAGCTCTCAGTGTCTAAGAGCCCTATAAATAGATGTTTGGACCACCTCAATGCAATTCATGTAGGCAGTTTTTCCATAATCCACTTAACTCTATTATTCAAATAAAGTGCAACTGGATCTTTTCTTGGGAACAGCGCTTATGCAATGCTCAGGACAGGAGGTTCAAGAAAAACAGCATAAAGCCAAACATGAGCTGCAAACACTTGCAGAGCAGCAGAGCTTGTTTCTATTTATGTTTCTATTTCTTTCTCTTTTGATCTACCAACTCTTTCTCTCTCATGTCTTAGTACACCAAGAGTGTGGCCAAGCAGTTAAACATCAGTTGCCAACTGATTAATAATGAAAATATAATTGCAGGATGATCAAAACATTAATATAACTAGATCCCTATGCTGCTAGGAACTACTGTTTCAAATTAAAATTATAAACCCCTATAGTACCGATGAGATTTTGCCAAAATCCACTGAATTCTGGAGTTTGTTATAAAACCAAAGTATTTAGTTTCAGGTCAGAGGTGGCTAAATACTATGAGCATAGCTTTCAACAGAGAAGTTTCTCTCTCAGATTTCTAAAAGGCAACTGCTATTAATCTGCTCCCTTCACCTCCTTAAGAGCCTCCCAGTTACATGTGAGCAGAATACCAATGTAAAAATAAAACCATGCAATTCAGCAATGAGAACTTTGAATGAAACCTTTGAAAATACACTGTATAACTTTACTTTAATACACACATATATACCTATATGCATCTAAACCACATTTGAAGTTTAATTTAATTATCTGTGTCTTTTCCTTATACACTGAATATATAAATTATTCACCTAGTGTGAACCACTTGGGTAAACAGCTCTATGAAAGATCTGAGTATATAATTTGATACTAGCATAGAAGAAAGCTCCAGGATAAAATGCATTTAGATGGATTCTTTTCTTCCTAAAAATGAAGTTAGGGCTTCTGGTCAGTTCAACACTCAAAAGCTGTTTCTAAGGATCCTAATTTCATCTTATGCTTAAGGTTAATTTAGAACCTCGGTAGTCTATCCCACCTGTCCAGAGAACTCTCAGCTACGGAGACCGATAAGCTGTAAGCAAGTCTCAAAAAGGGCTATTTTTAGCAGAATGCAGTGTAGGTTACGGAGTTACATGTTATGGGGATGAAGACATCAAAAGAGGCAAAAAAAATTGGAGAACTTGAGAGACGTAGAAAATACCAGATACTGTCAAACACCTACTGACAATTATAATGGGATATAACGACAAAGCGTTGGCACCATGGGGGAGACATTTTAGGAACTGTCCTTCCTTTTCATTAACTCAAGCCCTCTGGTATTAGGCAGTGTGAAATGCACAGGTAGAGGGGAAGGGCCTTCCCAGGAGAAAAGAGCTACTCCAGCAGGGCACAAAGGCAGGGAGCTGTGTTAAGGCTCAGTACAAGGCATCTGGGGGACTGCCAGTGGTCACCGGGCTTTGAGGCAGCTGATGGCTCTTCTCCGAGATGCCTTCTGCAGTGGGGAGATACCACAAGGAAACTAAGTCCAGAAGAAAAAACATCCACTTAAAATAGTAAGTAAGTAGTAGTGAAGGCTCTAACAGTAAAACAACCACTCACTTTCTGTCTGCCTTTCCACTGAATCACGACATAGAAAACACTCTTTAGCCTACCCCAATTCTTAGCTTTCACCACAGGACCATATGCCACCAGCAATCACGACAAGTGAGTGCTTAACCCAAGTACTGCCAGCCATCAACATTTTCATAAGAAAGTTCCTAAAAGCAAGAATCTGCTTTATTATCACCATTTCCATTCTTTTTCCATCCTGTTTTCACTGGGCTGGTGAGACAGTTCACTTTCAGTGGGATTCACAGTGCCAAGTTCAGAAAAAATATCTCCATAGTTACACACCTCCTTCTTGCAACAAAACGCCAGTTCTCTATGGCTCTGTTTTCAAATTTTAAGTGCTACAACACTGTTAAAATGCCTTGCCTCAATCATCATGATAGATTTGTTTTCAGTTTTTAGCCAACAGCTAAAACATAAAACATTTTCCCCTCTGCAAGGATAACTGAAAGAATCCAAAGGAAATAATCTAAAAATCCAACTCGCAATGTAAAAGAAAACTTTGTGTAGAGAGACATCCAGTCTATAATACCGAAAAGAAGGATTCAGCCTGAATTTATGTCAAGACAAGAGAAATTCCAAAGGGTATATATTTAAAAATAGGAGATACATGGCCCATATAAATATGCAAAAGTAGAATCTAGTAATACAATCTCTTAGCACAAAATGTAACGCTCATAATTTATTGCAATTTTAACTCTTACCTTTGCAGGGTACAGAAATAAAGAGCAAGATATTAAAAATTAATTATGTTATATATACTCTTTCATTTAACACAAGTATGCCAATGTTATGTAAGAAATCCCTATGCTTCTTTAGAGGACATTAAAAGACATTAAACATTTACAGAACACAAGTCCAAATACCTTATACAGACAGTGCATGTTCAGAACGTAAGCATATCCAAGGTATCAAACTTATCTCCAACTAGAGACGACATGAACCCACCTGCCCAGTGCTCCTCGTTATAACGAAAAAGAGAACTGCACATCTGCTCTGCTAAATAAGGTTAAAGAAGTCAGTTTGATCGGATTAATCTATCCATACAGACAATATCACTAGTTAGAAATGCATGGTTGAGGTTAGAGGTAAGCCCACAAGTGATTTTTGTTTGTTATTTAACTCCTGTTTCTAGAAATGGGAAAATATATCTACCTTGTGACTATCTCAAATTCTGATTTCCGCCGTTACACTTCAAAGTCATAACCACATGGAAATGTCTGCTTTATAAACTATGGAGAAATGTAGGTTGCACCAGGACTTCTTCCACTGGCTCACGGACTTACAAATAAAGCCTGCAAGTCCTATAAAAACATAAATTCACTTGACGCATGCGAGTTCAATAGCTGATTCTTTTGGGGACCTGTGATAATTTCGGCATCTGTTTGAAGCACGAGTAGCACCAAGTCTAGAGCTCTCCGCCATGCCTCTGTCTTGGCTGTGACATTATCATAAACCTTTAAACCCTCTCCGTGGTCAGCAAAGGCACCAGAATCACCCCTGAGCAGATTACCTCTCCTAAACTCCTCCAATATATATGTTGAGGGAGAGCCACAGTCAGCTGCTTTTTTGAGGTGATGATCAACTGAGGTGCATGCTTCCAACTCCGACGCAGCCTTTGCAGCGTTGCACATAACCACTGAAAGATACTGCTTCCAGCCGCTTGCTAATGCTTGGAGCACAACTGATTTATACTCCGTCGTGGTCCCTGCCAGCCAAGGATTGTGAAACTCCTTCACAGCGTTTTTATTTGCTGGCTGTGAAGGTTGTTCTGCAAGCATCTGAATGTGACTAAGGCACAAGAGCTCCACTGCACCACCACCAAGGAAAACCTTCTCGTCCTTTAAAGCATGATGGAGTCGATGCACGGAAGTCCAGAACTGGTCTTCAACGAGCTGCATCTTTGAAGCTACAGTGGTGGTAAGCACGGCTGTCAGCAGGGGAATTCCTCGCACTTTTACCCTGACTGGCACAAGCTCACCCAAATCCATTGCACGCCCATCGCAGCCCTTCCACAGCTCCACTTGGGCCCCGCTGCCCACACAGGAAGGGCTCAGCTGGGTGAGGTACGTCACTGGCTGGGCGGTGGTGACCTCCCCAAAGGCACGCAATACATCCCGAGCCACAGAATCAATTACCAGGATCCTGTTTGCTATGCATCTGTCCATTAAGTTTTCACACACATTTCCTTTGACCAAAACCAAGTTTACTTCAAAGCTTATCAGAATATCTAACATACTGCTTAGCCACGAGTCTCCTCCTGCTCTGCCTTCCTGTAGGCTAGGATGCTCCAATACAGTCCTTACGTTACATGGCCTATTAAAACCTAAGTGACGATATTGTTCCGTTAGGTCACCATCCATTAGCAGAATCCGAAGGGCTTTGTCTTCAAAGTATTTGATAACTGTGGCTTGTTCTGGTGATATTAATGTAACAAAGCCTGAGGAGAGACAAGAATAGCTTTCAGGCAGGCCCAGTAAACAGCATGTCACAATTTCTGCAATATTAAACCGGGAAGAACCACTGCTTTCTGCTCTCTCTCGTTGATAGGCAACAATGCTTTGCAGCAGTTTCATGCCAGTCTGATTTCCATGGCTCAGAGCCATTGCCAGGTGTCCTAAACCATAACATTCACATGGATCTGCTGATGGTCCTGAAACGTATCCCTGAAAATTACCTTGCTGATTTGAAAAATGGCTTTTTCCTAGAGTGCTGAAGTATCTGCTATGGCTTAACTTTTGTTTGTTACAGCTGGATGCGGTAACACCACTTCCAGAAATCACAGATGTACTTTTGTCATCCACTGGTTTGACAAGAGAAGCTATTGAACCAAAGTCGGTCAAAGGTGAAACCGGGCACTTGTTAAAATGACAATCATCTTCTTGATGGGAACAAGAACTTATTGGAATTACTTCTTCTGGTGCAGAAATATCTTTCTGAAAATACAGCAAAATCTGAGGATTTACAAGACTCTCATCTCCAGTTTGGCAAGTTTTGCTTTTAAAAGCGTTTGGCCTAACACTGCTAGAACACAGCTCTTTATTTACATCATGTATTGACATTTGAAGACACTGGACTCTCTCACAGCAAGAGTTCAAGCCCTCAGACATCACAGACACTATTGCTGAAATAGGAACATTCTGCTGGAGGCACTCCACTACGGCATTGCTCCACGCACCGACGAGAAACAACAGGGTACTCATCCCAGTCTTAAACTCCTTGTTTTGTGTCTGAATGGTTTCATTAAGAAGCTGTCCGGCAGCACTAGTTAAATCCAAACTTTCAATCAGCCTAACAGCAGAACAAATCAATGTGCTTTGATTGGTGCTTTCATCCATAACGAATTTACAGGATTTCGCTGGCCCCAACAATGTTCTTCCAGCTAACGCTAAGGATGAGAGTTGCTGAAGTCCAATATGTCTTCTTGCATTCACATCCCTGAAAGCCATGGGCAGCAGGCAGCATCTGTGAACAGAACGCAAACTTACTGTCCCATCCTCACAGCATTCCAGAGCATGTATCACCAAAAAAATTAAATTAACAATCTTAACACTGAACACAGCTCTCTTGTGCAGCTCTCTGTATAAAACAGTTCTTCATCCTGTGCACTTATGAAACGACATCGATGCATATAGTTGCTGAAATGGTGCGTTGCTAAAATACCATGGAGTTTTTTTCTTGCTGGCAGAGAGTAAAGTGCTATTAATTCCAGTGGTTTGTTAAAACATGAAGGAGTACAGATCATAGAGAACTACCATTTCTCTCCTGACCTGCTATCTGGAATGTCAGTTATTTGCCTTACTTAGGGCAAAAGTTCATTAGAGCAGGACGGACAATTATGTGTAAAACGAAAGTGCTCTGTACAGATCCATCCTGGTACCAGTAGTTATGCCACTGACTTTAACCTTCAAATCTGGAAAAACGTAATCAAACTCACTTTATTCCAATTCTGTTTATTCCATTTAGCATGCATCAATACTTCATTAAATGTGCATGAAAAGGAATGCCACTTCTTTATACCTCACAAAGCAAACTGCTAAGATTTTATAAAGTTTTGATCTACTACTCAGTTTTAACATGCCAAAAATAAATCTTATTTCCCTTGAAATCCCTTCCACACCACAGTCCTGTGGCAGACCACATGGATTAAACTAAAGCTTCCTTTTTTTTTTCTGTTTTGAATGAAAAAATATACACACAAAGAATTAAGAAGCCTTAGCCATATACCTTTTATGCTCAAAACAATTTATTTCATCTCACCAAAGGTCCCTTTGCATAGCTTTTTCAACTCCAAAAAACTCTTTTTCCATCCCACGTAGTGAAAGTCCATCTGAGTATTATCTCAAATGAAGACCAAGTGTGAATTTAAAAAGCAGAGTAGGCAGTCAGAAATAACCTTTATATGCTCACAGACCTGAAGTTCTACTCTAGCCCAAATTGACAACAGAATTTCCCTTCTCATATTAGACACATGTTGAAGTACCAAAAGAATCATTAACCAAGAAATTATTTTAGTCTATAGTGATCTGTAATCAACAATTTAAGAAAAGGACTTTCAGATAAGCAGGTACTTTTGACTTTAAAACTGTACTGGCAACATGCATCTGAAAATGTCCATCCAACCTCCTTAAGAGTTTTTCTGGAAATTTTTCTTGGCAACGTCTTGTGATAATAGTCTAGTTGCGCTATGTATCCATATCAGTACTTCCATTAATAATATCCAAAAAAAAGAGGCTTTTTTCTTAACTGGAATCCGTAGCTTAATATGACAGGTAGCTTGTTTTGAAACAAACAAAAAAACTGAAGCTACTAAATAATAACAGTTGGATCATGGAATCCAATATGAAACATGTTTCCCCCACTCCACCCCCCCAAACTCATCATTCCATCTGATTTCTCTTAAGGATTTACTAAAACAGTCATTTTGGGTTTTTTTAGGGGAGTTGGTTTCTTTTTTTTTTTTTGGGGGGGGGGGGAATGTTGTTGTGAATTTTTTCTTCTCTGAGATCACTATATCTGATTTCAAGCAGTTCTCAAATAGTAATGGTCACTTCTCAACCTGCTCTTTTTTTGGTAGAAAGAACAAATAACCTATTTGTGGTTCTCTTCATAACATTTAGGAAAGAGCTAAAGTAGCTATGCTGAAAGGCCAAGTAATGCTCTCTCACTACCTAGGTCCTTGGCACGTAGCTCTGGGCAGAAGGCCACACTGCTGTTTGGACTGGAGACAACTATGCAAGGACTGGTGAGAAATGGGTTTCCATTTTCCAGTACAGTGAACTTTAGTCCCCAGTCAGTCCCAAACGAGGGTTCACCTCAACAATATGAGCCACTGTCTTATTAGAATGGCGGTTTTATTTCAACGAATGTGAAACCAAGACTGGTTATGAGAGACTAATTATAGTTAGTGCAGCACCTCCTATCAAGTCAATGGACTTCCACCAAACCTCAACGCAGCCAACTACAAGTTGCTTAGCTAAAATTTTCTCTGAAATTTAAGCTGAAAAATGTGCCTCTTACTTTCAGCTTAAACTCATACTTTAAAACTGTAGCTTCACTTTGGACACCAGTCTGTGCTCCTGCAGATCCATAAACCTGAAACAAATGCACCCAGGGCTTGGCTGCAAATCCAGATGAAGGCAGGGAAGGGCACTGACAGGAAAGAACATTTTTGTTTCATTGCTTGCACAACCTCTGGCATCTGTGATTTTTGATGTTGTGATACTTCCCCCCCTTTTGTTTTATGCGTGTTATTTGGGGAAGAAAGTCAGGCTACCCTATACGGCAGGCCCAAAATTCAACTTTTCATCCCCCCCATCCCCTGACCTCTTACCTCTTTTTCCATCTAGTCTGAGGTGGAAAAGGTAAAGAGTCAAGTGAAATTACATTTCAGAGTCAAACACAAGTGAGGTCAGCAAAGAGAAGGAGGCATCCCGGAGAGTGAACGAACAAACTGGTAGTGAAGGACAGCCATGCGTGAGACACCAACACCCATGGCTTCTGCTGAGCTAACTGGTATCCTGACTTACTGCTGCCTGCCTCATCACCTGTCTCTGCAAACAAAATAAAACTTGACCTTAGGTTCAGTTTATGTTTACACACACAGGTTTTAGGTATCTGGAGTGAAAAACTCTAGGATACAAGAGGTATGCTAAACACTTAATACTCACTCTGTCTTATAGCACCGCAACTACGAAAGCTAAACTAACACAACAAAATTTTAGATCAGTTTTCCAAATTAATGGATTTCTGTGAAATATCATTAAAAAAAAAGTCTCGCATGCATGCATACGTACACATTCTCTCATGCCAGCGCTGGTGCACAATGAGAAGTGGGTAGAATATGCTCTGCTTGCAACTAAACCACCAAGTGTTCCGGTAACCGTCACGACTTACCGGGTCTACCCAAGAGCCAGCACTGTTACTACTGACGCAGGAAGAGAAAGAGCTTCCTAGGCTGGCGCAGCCAAACCCCAGCCCCGCATCACTCGCGGCCTG
>NW_009610429.1:0-274 GCF_000690535.1 Cariama cristata
CGCCTTCTCGCCACCCCCACCGGAGTGGGCTTGGGTTGTCCTCCTCATTCACCTGAAGGCCTGGGATGGAGGGTGAAGAGCTTGTGCCACCCTTCGGTGCTAACCCCGGAGCCGTGTTTGGCTTTTCCATGGTGTCTTTCGTGGGTGAGGGGTGAGGGGTCGGGGCTGGCCAGGAGCCCCGAAGCACAGCTGGTGCCTGGGGCTGGGCTGCCAGGGTGTCACCAGAGTTTTGAGGTGTTTGTGAGGTTGTTTTAGTCCTTAGTTTGTGGCTCCG
>NW_009610429.1:715-1111 GCF_000690535.1 Cariama cristata
CTTGCTGCGTCTCCATCGCCTGCTCTCCCCACGCAGCCCCTCCTGCAGCCGCCTGCCCCCCAGCGCGTCCCCACGGCAGCAGGGACAGGGCACGGGGGCACACGGGGGACACGGTGGGCAGTGGCAGCTCCCGCTGGGGAGCTCTGAGCTGCCCTTGCTGGAGTGCCGGAGCAAGGAGCATCCTCCTGCTGCAGATCAATTAATTTAGGTCAAATTAATGAGCTGGCAGCGTGCTGGGTGGGAGGCCCGCAGCCGCTCAGTGGGGATGTGCCCAGCCCCAGGGGTCTGCTGCGGGATGGGCCCCCCCATTTCCCTGCTCACAGGTGGGCTGGGGGGAGCATGGTTTTGGGAAAGGGGGAGCCTCTGCTTCTGCAGGTCGTGATGCTCACCCTGTCC
>NW_009610429.1:1208-1647 GCF_000690535.1 Cariama cristata
CCAGCACCTCCTTGTGCTGCCGGCTGTGGTTCTGCAATCCAGGAGAAAGTCAAGTTAAACTATTAAAAAAAAAAAAGTTTAAAGTTAACGTTCGCCAACTTTGTAACTTGTACAAACAGGCAAACAAATTATTGGACAATTTATCGCTTGAACTGTACCGGGGGAAATATCTATCTTTTGTACACCAACCTGTGCATAGCTGTTTGGGAGCGAGTTGTACGATAGCCGGGGCTGTACAGAGAAGGCACCAGGTGTAAATATTTCCGCAGGGGTGTGCTTCTTCTACTAAAGGTGAAGGGGTTTATTCACTGTTATTTTGCTCGGCATGCCCACCAGCAAGTGGGGTGGGTAGCAGTGTCCAACCACTGCCTTACTGGTTAAATAATAAAAAGGCAAACAAACCAACCCAAACCAACCAACTTATTTGGCAGCAAAACAC
>NW_009610430.1:0-1345 GCF_000690535.1 Cariama cristata
AGATGAACCGCTAACCACATCCCTGAGCACCCGCAGCTTGCCATGGGATGGGCTGAATGAAAAATGTAAGGGAAAACTGGTGCCTGAGCTCAGATCCAGGAGGGGAGCCCAGTCCCCGGCCACTGCAGATGTGAGGATGAACCCGCCAGCCCCGTGGCCATCGCAGCTGGCTTGGGGACCACAGTGCCAGGGGAACATGGGTTCACCCCACGCCGTCTGCTCCCGAGCTGCTGTGACCCCATGGGGCAGCGACAGGGTTTGGGTTCATCCCAACTGGCAGCACCCACGGCGACGGCAACACCGGGGGACTCACCAACACCACAGCATCCTGCCCCTGTCCCCTGCACCGCAGCCACAGTCCTGACCACACGGTCGGACTTCAAATTTGGTCTTGCTGTCACGGGCAGTGGCAGACGCAGTCCCTGCCGCCAAGACCACCAGAGCTGAGCTCAGCTTTAGGTCCAGCGATAGCCTCGTGCTTCTGGGCTGGATCCCGCATTAACCCTCGGTAAATCCCCTTCCCAACCTGGCAGCAGGCAGAGCCCCGGGTGAGCTGCTCTGACCCCTTTATCCTCCGAAACATCAAAAGTTTCAATTATTCTGCCTGTGACTCATTTCTGATGAAGACTTCTCTCAGAAGAAACTCAGTAGGTGGGACAGGCAGGCACCCAGAGCTGCTTTTTGTACCTCTGGAGACGAAGCCGTGCAGCATCAGCAGAGCCATCAGAGCCATCTCCTGGGAGGTGACTTCGGTCTCGTTTGGGGGGTGTCTTGACCCGGCCAACGCCGGTGGCACAGCAAGCCAAGGGACCAGTGCCCAGAGGAAGCCCCCCTCGACTGGGGAAGGATGGACAGAACAATCAGACGTTTATTTTGGTCAGAGGCAGCGTCCCATTAAAATATTGCCCTCCGAGTTGTGCACACATGGCAAAAACCAGAGCACCCGTCTACCGGCCAGACAAAGGCAGCCTGTGTGCCCGAGATGTTTTATTCATGCGCATCCTTGAAGCGCAAACAAGCCCGGCTATTCTGCTGCCCCGGCCTCGGCGCAGCCCTGCCTTTGTGCTCCGTGGCTGTAGAGACGGGAATTGCAAAGAAAGAGGGGCTGGAGTGGGAATTGCAGAGAGGGGCTGGAGTCCTCCCGGCCGTGTGGGACTTGGTGCTCTGCCACCGGAGCAACTGCTCCCCCTCCCTAGGCTTGCTCTGAGCAGGCTGGTTCAGCACCAGAAATTGCAATTGCTTTTCCAGTTTTTGTGATGTATTGCACTTATTCACCTGGCTGCTTCAGCAGAGTCACAGGCTCTGCTCAGGACCAGCGCTTGGTCACTCCGTCGTTGCTGCTGAG
>NW_009610430.1:1409-5189 GCF_000690535.1 Cariama cristata
TCCAGTGGCAAGAAAAGGCCACCTGCAAACAAAGCAAGAATGGAAGAGTCAGCCTTAGGCTCACCCTGATCATTTCTAATTGAATATTAATACCATCTTGATCTTCCTTTAATGCTCCATTTAATCTGAATGTTTGTCTTATTTTCATTCTGGGCAGAGGATTAGCCATCCTGGGCACACGTGGTGTTGGGCCACGGCTACTGCAAGCAGAGCTGGAAAGCTACTTCCATATGGAAATAATTGCAAATTCAGCTATCGGAATCGTTAGAAAAGAAGGTAACACCCAGGCACCAGCGATCCAGGGTGCTCGGGGCAGGCGGGCTCTGTGCCTGTCCACCCCCCACTGGGGGTGGCATCGCCCCAGCCCCGCTCAGTGGGATGGAGCAGAGCTGTCCCGCAGCAGGGGACATGGGTGTCTTGGGGTGGGGGACATGGGGGTCTCAGGGCGGGGGACATGGGCACCTCAGGGCTTGTGGCATAACTGTGCTAAAGCGCCTGCCCGAGGGAGCTAGTCGTGTGGCTTTGGGGCAGAGATTGCACATCTCCCGTGGGTGGAACAGCCCCTGCTGTCGTTCCGAGGAGCGCAGATGGAGGTGGTACCGGACGTGATCCCCCTGGGAGCTCAGGCCTTGCCAGCCACGCTGGGTGGTCCGGGTGGGCTGTCAAAGCTGGGGATGTCCCGTCCTCCATGCAAACCCAGAGCGAGGGCAGTGGGGAAGGAGAGAAGGAGCAAACTGGGGCGGGGGGCGGCAGAGTAGATTCACCTCTGAGAGGTAAAGTGGGCAATGGGTAAGAGATGCCACAAGTCTCCATCCCCGTCTCCAGCTGGCCCCTGGCTCTCGGTGCTGCATGGTGACTCACGGTGAGGAAGACCCCGTTGGCCATGGCAAAGCCAGATCACACCCAGCACCCAAGGGCTGACCGCAACCACACGTGACTTCGTTTTCCTGCTCAAACCCTCATCGTTCAGAGTTCACAACATGGCTCGGGACATGGGGCAAACAGGCACCAAATGAAAATAAGAGGGTGACAAAAGCCATTAAAAAAACACCTGTGATGCAAATGGGTGGCACTGTGTGCCTCTGCCCTCCCCTGCAGAGCAGGGGTCAGCCCCCCCATCCCACGCATCCAGGGATCCTCCCAGCCCGGTCCTGGGCTCCCCAGCCCACACCGTCCTACCCAGCTTCTTCAGGAACGCACACAGCTCCACAGCCGCTGAAGGACGTTTGGTAACACCTGAGTAATGGGCCGGTTGAATCCCTTCCAAAATCACGATAAACCTGAAGGATGCACCGGTTGAGGAAGACGTTAGCATGGAAGGTGTGCAGCAAGCAGCACCGCTGCCAGAAATACCAGAGGAATTAGCAAATTGGGTTGCAGCTCTCAAGTGAAACCATCTATTGAGGATGGACTGTTCCTTCTTGTAATCCTCTGTCATCAGCGCTCGCTGCGAAAATTTAACTGTGTCAGACTGAGGCGGCGTGGTAAGCCCCAGGGCTAGTTCTGTGGGTAGAAAGACTCATGGGTTGCCCAATGCTGTTTGCAAGTCAGATGTATTTCTTTCTTCATGTTGTAATTGCTGAGGACTGGGAATGCCTTACTAAGGGCCGTCTGGTGCTGAGGTGTGCCCAGCTCCCACCGATCCCATCCGGCTGGCTCATCTCCTCCCGCCGGATGCCTGAAGGAGGGAGAAGAAGTGGGATGTGCCAGGCTGCAGCTTGCTTGAGCAAACTTTGGGGGATGCACCTTTCTCTGTGTCGTGGTGACAGTGGCAGCCACATGGACCTGCTCCATCTCCTCCATCACGGTGGCCTCTGTCAAGGACCCCACATGCACGTGGATGCTCTTGGCGGGGGGGACACCGAAAATACCGTGTAACCCCATGTCATTTTAGTACCATTGAGGCTAACAGGACAGAAAGCTCGAGCAAATCTGCGGCTCAGCTCTGCTCCAACGGGACCGGCAGGAGCAGCCCGGCCAAGGAGAGCTGGCACAGGGAAGTTCAACACCCCCAGTATTTATTTGAGGGACATGAACATGGGCGATGCTTAGAGTGTATAAAGCACCTGGTGACACAGAAAGCAGAGAGAGAAATGGCCTTTCCAGTGCACTGCCAAGGTGACAGGAAAGCCAGCCTGAAAGGAAAGGGATAAATGAAAAAATGTGCTGCAACTGCCTCTGGTGAGCTCCCTGTTATTTATTGAGAAAAAAAAAATAACCTGGTGAAGAAGCTTAGAAAGAAGATACAGCAACTCCCAGGTGAGGGAAGCTTTGGCCTCCAGGGCCAGGAGCGTGAGGAGTTCATCTGGGGTTATGTCAGACCCGGTGACACAAGGCTTTTCCCTTCGGTACTCGAGCTTGCGTGCCAACCTATCGCCTTGGCCGCTCAGCCGTATCGCATCCCAGCCTGCTCTTCAGGATATCGCACGTCTCTTCCTCCAACCGCCTCTAGATGTGCAGCTCTTTAGAAATTAGTTGCCCTTCTCTTTGGGCTTTTGATGTACCCCTGGAGGAGGGTGCATGGTAAGCGTTGCTTCACTGCTGTTTGTGCAACCTCGCTGCAGATCCCTTATTATTCACGATGGTATCTTGCCACTTGATATGCATAATAGCTCAAAGGTACCGTTGACTACATTTTTCCAGCTCTTTGATGTGCTAGCGATAACTTGTTTCTGTTTCGCAGCCATTAAGCTAGGTGGAAATCATTACACTACGTTAAATGTGGGGTTTGTTCTTTAATCAGTGTTGTTCTGGTTCCAGGCTTGGTGTTGCAATCTGTCATACGTGGAAAATATCCTCTTAAGCCAGGTTAACAATTCTGGAGGAAGTGAGCACAGCTTAACAGAGTTTCTTCAAGGTCAGAGATCAAGGACCGAATCCTCCCAGGAGACTCCAGCATCCCATGGGGGTTGCAGCATCTCCCCGGCTGCTTGCGCCTGCACCACTGGTTGCATGCGTTGCTGAAGCACCCACGGCATGAACCAACGTCCCCACGCAGCAAACACACGGGTACATGCTAAAGCCACCCACAGCAGCCCCTACGTATCCACCTGGCAACATTCACTTGAAGTTTTAATGTCATATTTGTGAAACTAGACTAAACGGGCCACTTTGGTCAGGCTTGGACTTGTAGGGTGCATGTTTTTGATGGTAGGTCTGCAGCCCCCAGCCCCGGCCAGGTGATTCCTGCCCTGCAAAACCCTTTTGCTGCTCAAGAAGGGGATGCTGCACCCTGGCAGCCCTTCTCCTCCAGCACCTCTCACGCAGGTCACCATTGCCTCACCACCCCCCTGCATTAACCGCCCGTACGGCCACGGCACCAGCACTGGGAAATATCTGAAGGCAGGAGGGGGAGAGGGAGGGCATCCCCTGCCCTGCGCTTTTCCAAGCACCCCTCTGGCCACAGCTCCCGACGAGTCAGCCCGACACTGCGCAGAGCTGGAAGGTGAACGTTCGCACCTCCGCGCCCGGCCCCGATGGCAGCACCACACGCTGCTCACAGGGTGCTCTTCCCGGTGGTAATAACCACGTATACCTCCTGATAATAATTTTCTCAGGGAAGATTGATCAGAGGGGGACTGACCCTGGGAATGGAGGGATGTGTCTCAGGTCTGCTCTGCCCTGCAGGCACCGGGGAGCTCAGCCAGCCACACGCACATCAAACCATCAGCACACAACGGCTGGGTTAAATCTGGGCAACACGGGCCGGGGATGCCGACAACCGACAGCGCGTTGGATCGGCTGCACGCAGCCGGCAGGATGAGAGGCCCCTCGAGAAGC
>NW_009610430.1:5212-6863 GCF_000690535.1 Cariama cristata
GGTCCAAATCCTGCAGCGTGTTCCCTGCGCAGCCATGGGAGCTGGGCACATCCACCTGCTCCGGCTGGGGGGATGCGCCGGTGCTTGGATGGCTGTGGGAGAGCTGCCGGAGCCATCGGGGTCTGCCTGGACCTTATCGATATGTGGCTTTTTGACCTTTCTTTTCATTGTCATGCACCTTAATGAGGCTGCAAAGGTGGAAGGGTCTTGGTTGCTGCAAGAGAAAACCTCGGGAGCAAGGAAGGGCGATGGTGAGAGGGGGCTTTGAGGCAGGGAGCGCCGTGCCGTTGGGAGGCAGAGCGAAGCAGCAGCCCACACGCTGGGTGTGAAAAGGCCAGTGAGTCCCCCCAGCATGGCCCTGGGGGCAGCCCGGGAACAGGATCACTCCACGGGAGCCCTGGAGAGGAGAGCAGAGCCCCGAGCACCCGTCTTCAGAGGAGCTGCCGTCTGCAGAGCCGGCAGTGCCAGAGCTGGCCTCGCAGCCGGCTCCCTGCGCCGCAACCCGAGCACAAAGACCCTCTGCAGAGTGCTGTCCCCAAATGGGACCATCTGGGTCACCCGCTTGCTGCTGGGAATGGTTAAGGCAGCACCAAGAGAAGGAGGAGCGCGCTGTGGCACGCTGCCCTGCTCCCCGTGGGGCAAGGACAGAGCTCCCGGGCACAGGAGCATGGCAAAGGTGTCTGACACAAGCAAGGAGGTGTGTGAAAGGAGGGGAAGCAGAGCGTGCGAGAGGCTCCCCAAGAAGAAGAAACCCAGCAGCTGGCGGGGGGAGCCTGGCAAGGAGCGGGCTGCGCTCTGCGCAGAGCCCCTCGAGAGCCAGTGTGGTTTTCAAGTGAAGGCTATATTTGTTTTGCAAAACCTCAAAGCACCCCTCCCAGGAGTGTATGACAGAGTCAAGTGAAAATGGGAAAATCTTCGCCCATTAACCCCTTCGTGTCAAGGGCCGGAGTGGGAACAGGCTGGCCGTGCCGAGGACGGGGCCAGCAGAGCCCGGCTCGGCCGCCCACACAGTCGGCAGCGGCTGCTCTTGCTCACGTTTGTCTTTCACGCTCGTTCGAGGGCTTTGGCGAGCGACGATTTGGTTTCGTTTCCTGCTTTCTTGCAGTCTCGGCATGTTTAGTTTGGCCTCCTGTGTTTTGCGACATGAAAGCCTTGGCTATAAATACATCGCCCCATGTCTCCGAAGGCTTTGTGGTGTTTTCCTGCTGGCACTCTGCATCCCTTTGGGAAGGTCGGGAGCTGGGAGGAGTGCGTGGAACCGGCTCCGGTGATGCCGGCAAAGCAGCTCCCTGCCTGCGACAGCCCTCGGCGCTCAGCTCGCAGGACGAGGCCGACGGTCCCTCTGGAGCCCTGCTCAACTTACAGATGTTTATCGTGGCCGATAAGGCTGTGCTGGCTCTTTGCACAAAAGGAAGGGGAGGTTCTGTGGTCCTGCAGCGAGGAGCTGGTCACAAGCCCGGGGAGCAGAGCTCGGGGCCGTGCTGGTGCTGGACCCCCTGCACCCCAAAGGGCTTTGCCATCGCTCATTCCTGGAGGTCCCAAATACTGCCAGGACCTGCTGGTTGCAGACACAGCCAAGGTCCCTCCTGGGCCCGGTGTGCCCGGCTTGCCCCACCGATGCTCCCCCGCCGGCCTGGGCCGCGTGCCCCCG
>NW_009610430.1:6901-7537 GCF_000690535.1 Cariama cristata
AGGGTAAACATGTATACGGTAGCAGCCCAATAATTACGGCCCTAATTCAGCAAAGCATCACCACTTATAAGGCACCTAAGCATGTGCTTAAAGTTAATTACACGCTTAAAGATCTTGCCTGAATAAGCATGGATTTAAGGCTGTGTTTGGTATCTCCTGTACTTAACTGTGATTCAGCTAAACACCTACCCTACCTCTGCGTTTCCAACAACCCAAAACCATCGTGGAGTGATTTCAGAGCTCAGCTCCAGCACTAGAAACCAAACATCTACGCGCTTCTCTCTGCAGGTTTGCTTTGTAGAGATGAAAATAAATATCCTTTTGATTCTTATAGCTTTGTTTTCCTGATAGCGCTTCCCTCCCCGCAAGCCAGCGACTTCCAGGCTGATTAGGAGCTGGCTCTGCGGAGCCCTTGTGAAATGGCTTCTCTGGCAGAACCAGGTGCTTGGGGGGCGGGAGAGGGGACAGAAAACGCCTCGGTAGAAACTGCCCCGCTGCAAGACGGCAAAGCTGAACTGGCCCCTTCGCACACAGTCAGTTTTTCCACTGCGTTTGCATATCTCTGCTGTTTTCTCGCAGCCCGTGCCCGGCTGCCTTTTCCTCCGTGCAGTTTCTGCTCAACAGTCGCGTGTGAAC
>NW_009610431.1:0-8994 GCF_000690535.1 Cariama cristata
GGTTTCGAGATGCCACAGCTAGCCAAGGGTAGGAACTGAATGAGGCAACAGGTATTGGCCAAAAATGAGCATTTCAGAAAAGCCAGCGTGTTTTTTTTTTTTTCCTGATATTTTGTTAATTAGAAGGTTTTATTTCCTGTTGTGAAATGTGATTTGGAGATCACTTGTAGTCACATTCCATTTCCTTTTCATAATAAAGATGGTTAAAACTGTAAGACAGATATCAGAAGGTATGCCCTTTTCCCCAGATTTCCATTTTACTAACAGGAAAAAAGGGAAATCTGTATTTTAGGGGAGTTTTTTTCTTTCAGAGTTTCAGGTGAGAAAGCAGTTATTTGCCCACTTCTAATTAAGCCATTCCCAGTCAAGATTAGTGTGTCCCAACAGCTTTACCATGATGATGATGGGGACAATTAGAAAATGGCTAAGCAGAGAAACCCTCACCAAGGAGATGAAACAGTACAAAAATCCCCATTACATAATCGGCATCTGCAAGGAAGGAGACACGTTCCTCTAGGACTCTAATCTCCATCACTAATATTATTATTAAATATTTACGTATCGCCCTAAGTTTGCATGACACTTTACAGAGATAAAAGATGCTCTCTTTGCACTGAAGATCTTACAGCCTACGTCAGATGAAGAAAGCAAAGTTAGCAGAAAGAAGACATGATGAAGATTAAGAAACGGATCTAACGGTGGTGACCCAAAAGCATTTTTAAATTGTAACAGAGCATGGGACTAAGGCTGAGGAAAGCTAGCCGCATCGAGGCCCATTTTGCTTTTAGTAGCCAGCCAACCACCTTTCAAACTCACAATGGTCATGTGGACCTATTTCCACACAGCTTTGATTCAACAAAGAAAATAATGGCATCCTGCAGCCCCTGGAAAGATACTTTTTTTTTCTGACTTGTCTAAGGAAAAGAGAAGTTGGGCTACAACATTTCAGCAGTGTGTTTTCCCAGCTTGCACAAGTGGGAGAAAGGCCGGTACGCTGCACCATTAAACCGAAAATAGAAATAAGAGTTGTGCAGTCCTTCAGCTTGATTTTCCTCCATTTTGCTTAGTTCCCTCACCTCATTTTCTTTTCTGACAGTGCAACTAGAGATCCACGGTGAATTCAGCCTTCCCTCTCAGACACATAGGGCTGGGGTGGCTCTGGCCTTCAGTTGTGGGGTGAAGCACTGCAGTAGCAGGAAAACAAAGCAGCGAAGGTGGAGAAACGGAGGTACCCAGCCCAACTCTGCCTGCTCGGGGCGCGGGGCAGACTCCTATCAGGCAAAGTACAGGGAACACACCTCTGCAGAACTGATGCTAAAAGCCCCTCTCGTGGAGGATAACACCTTTTCTATAAAGTCTGTAAAATAATTTAACATATTTTAATGTGGGCATTATTAACATCTTGGGTAGCCAAGCCAAGCCCAATGTTAAGCTGGTGTAGGAGACCGTTTTTCCCCCAGGCACCGAGGGGAGCTGGCAGCCCCAGTGGGACCCACGTCCACTCTGCAGCTCTCCCCCCCTCCCCCGCAGTGCCGCAGGGCTCGTCCCCAAAACTCCCGGGGATGGGGGGCACTGTGGAGGCTGCAGCAGCAAGGGCAAGGCTACCAGGCTTGGGGACAGCAAAAGGGAGACGAAGAGGGGAGGTGCTGGTGCCTCCAATCAAGGGGCTCCGGGTGCCCCAGCTCAGGGGGCAAAGACCCCTTCTGGGTCCCCACCTCGCATCTATTATTTTCCTTCCCAAACCTGGTGATCAAGAAAAAGAATATTTCTGCTTTTTAAATTTTTAAAAGTAATCCTAGTCTAATCAATAATGATGAGAGATTTCTCCAGGTTTCCTAGAATAAATACATTTGTAGATGGACCTGAGACGTGCAGAGAGAAGCAGCAGAAGTCATCGTATCACCTGAGACAACAGCGGGCAGGACGTGCAGGGCAGATGAAGTGTAGTCTAAGGCATATAGCAATATATAGATCTGCAGACACACACATGTGCGCGCACACACACACATATATACACACACACATAGAGATATACACACTCATAGCAATTCAGTTAGATTAATCTGCTTTGGCTATTCCATTATTTTACTGTAGTCCTTGCATAGTGCTTAAAGAATCAGGTTAAGCATTCTGCATTAGATACACAAACAATGCTTCTTTACCTCCACATGGGTGTTGTGAGACTTTAATTAATGTTTGTAAAGTGCTTTTAGATCCCCAGAAGAAAGGCACTATAGAAGTGTGAAGTCTGATTATTTCACAGCACACAAAAGTAGAGGTGAAAAGAAGTATTCTCCGTACACATAAAACTACTGATCTCAACTCCTGCATTTAAAAACCCAAGATGTTAAGAAAGAAAAGAATTCTGACCATGAACCTACTTCAAGCTTCCCCTTTGCCTTTTTCATCTGATATCTGGTTGAGAGGAATAATAAACTATTGTATTGCTGTAAACTCTTTGTAAGTAGATTTGACTAAGACAACAGAGTTCAGTGCTAGCAGCTACTCTGATCATTCTTTTAAATGGAAATTTACCGTCTGCTGCATCACATGGAAAAAATATAGAACTATTTTTCACAGCTTGTTCACTGAACAGATTATTGGAGGGAAGAAAAAATAAAAAGGCTTCATTTTCTACAGATCCCAAATCTCAGTGTAGAAAGTCTTGGCAATTTCCTTTTGAGAGGAGACAGATTTCACTTTCACATTGATTTAACAATGAGAAGTGCATCCAAAACGAGGGCCTGATTCTGAACATTTAAATGGTTAGCCATGGTTGCTTCAATAGCTTATCTATGGGAGCAAAATTACTCACATCCATAAGTCTATGTAGGATCTGGTCCTAATATAGAACCAGTTCTTGATGTCATAAAATCTTTTTTAACAGCATCTTGTGTTACATTTAATTTATTTCACATGGCCTCATAAAATAAGATAAAAGCTTGTAAGTCTAAAAGTCATATAAAGAGGATGGGAAAAAAAATTCCTACCATATATTCATGTTTATTAAGTATTATCTTCATGCAACTTACAGAGTTTTAACTCCAGAATTTCCAATTTTTTTCTAATCCTAATAGCAGTCAGCAAGGGCTGCCAGTGCATAATATAAACAGATTACAACACACACGCTTTTTGGAGAAGAAAGTCCTTCCCAAAGCTCTCTCCCAGACAAGTCCTCCCTTTTAGCTCCCGCTAGCAGGACAGAACCGTACCAAGACGCCTCCCCAGCTTACCTCTCTCCTGGGCAGGGCACAGGCAGGCAGTATCCCTGCCCTGCTTGGTGCCCGGGCAGTACAGTTGTGTGGTCTAACCTCCCAATTTAGCCCAGGGAGCTCCAGGGTGATGGGCATAAGAAACACCATCTTCCGTCAAACATAGTTTAATCTGATAGTGGCCTAAAGAGTGCAGAAGCAACTCTCCAGTTCACCTATTCTTAAACACAGAGAAAGGCTCCAAACAGAAAAGTCTGTAGCTGATAAATATATTTGGAGCCAAAGAAGGCCTCATCCTTCTTTAAATCAAGATTATAGAGTGCCTCCCCTCCACCACTGAAAGTGTGCTTTCTGCTTAGGAGGGGAGGGAAAGGACTGCAGCCATGTACTCCAGGATTTAGGGTGAGCTCACCTGCAGCCAGGGGACGTGGCCATGCGTGGTAGCCTCTGGGGTCAGAGAAGGAAAGTAGCTCTATGGGTGTAGTGTGGCACCCACAAATTCCCCACAGAAAAGGGGCTCCTTTTCCGATCTTTGAGGGACGACATTTCTGGATGCTGGGAGGTAAGCAGATTCAGGGACGCAAGTCAAGTGAATCTTGTTCTGCCTTTAGAGCTCCCAAAGGTGTCTGCATCTGGGTGGTGGGGTGCTCCTCCAAGGTTGCCAGCCGGGCAACCAAATGCCAAATGGGTCAAGTTCCTATTCACAGTATGGCTCCTTTACATATGCAGGTATATAATAAAAATCATTGTAGAAGTGCCTTCAGCATCTCAGAGCATGTCAGTGACTTCAGAGGCCCACTGGTACGAGTACTTGTTTGCCAACAAGAAAAAAAAATTGTAAAAATAAAAAAAACTCCAGTGCCCTGGTTCTAATGCCCAGGAATGGGTATCATGACAAGCTAAGGGAATGTTACACTAAAAAAAAAACCCAAAAAACAAAAGAAACAAACAAAAAGTTGCCCTTTTTTTTCAGCTAACATTTCTTTAGTTTATCAATGATAACCATTACCATAAGAAATTGATGAGGTCTTACCTGGTGCTGCTGCTAATAAAATGGTTTCACTACCAGAAGGCCATCACAGCCTGGCCCTGTTCCTGGAACCAGCAGCAGACCCATTGCCCTTCCTCTGGGAAGCACAAGCCAGAGGCAAACCCAGGGGTAATGCAGTAAGCAAACACTGTGCTTCCAACCTAAGCCCTGGAAAAGAAAAGTAACTTTTGATGAAGTAAAAGGATTCCTGAGGACAACTTTCAGTAAAGATAAACTTTAACCACAATCTGACATGACAGTCAATAAATAGCTTCAAGATAATCGCACATACCTCTTTGGTAGGCAGTGGTCTAACCCTGGCAGAGATGCTTTTAGTACGTGGCTGTTCTCACCAGCCCTTGATATTTTTCTTGCGATCCAGGCAACATCCACATTGAAAAACCTACGCCACAGCTGTCAGGGCTTCTCTCCAGCAGATGATTAAATTCCAACTCTATTGCCATTATGACAAATGAGCTCAAGTTTAGTGATACCATCCCTGCCAACCAAACAAGAATGAGAGCTGCATAGTCGTTAATCGCTTTGCTGAAAGAAGAGGTGCCTGCAGTACTTACCAGCATCCACCCAGGGTAGGTGTTCGGCCTCCAGGAGATATCTGACAATAGCATGAGTATGTCTCAAGGAATGATTGTGTTTGGATCAGTGTGCTTACACAGGAAGGCCTGGCAAAAGTGGAGCAAGTCAGCAAGTTTAAAGGACTTTCAAGATCTCTTCCAAACCAGAAACAGGCAGGGTTTAGCTTGGGCGGTCGCATGGTAGGGTTTTGTTAAATGCAAAAGATGAAGTAATTTGCGTTTTCTCCTATGGATTGCCCTCTCAGGTTGCTCTTTTAGGTAAAGGGTTTATTTTTTTTCCTCTCCATTTGACTACAACATGTACTTCCCATATTTTTGCAGATACGTCTATTTTCCTTAGACTATCACTTTTAAACTGAGCTTATCAGACTCCAAAATCATCAGACTCAATCATCAAAAATCAGACTGCACATTAGTTAGGACCTATTTAACTCCCTGATAAGTGCTTTTTCATAGCTATCTTGCTTCATATGTAAACCTGTTATTTCTAGGTCAGTTATTGAACAATCCGATTTTCAGTACAGCTAGAGGAAAATTGTATTTTATTTTTTTTCCCACAAGAGAAGAACACTGCTTCACTGCTAGCATCCCAGAGAGACTCCCCTAGTTAATAAAGGGTGACCAGGTCTCATGTTTAAGAAATGCATGAGCCATATCAGTTCCCTTGCTTTGCCTGTTGCTCAAGTGTCTAAAGCTAGCGTTCCTGCAACAGTAGCTTCATGGCGGCTGCTGTGGAGATGGCAGCTGCTGTGGAGATTGCAGCTACAGAGGAGGCATACGTCTGCCTCCGACATGCTGTGCCAGCCGAGGAACAGCTCAGACCCCACACAACCTCCCAGCTCTCACCCTGTACGTAGGAGGAGGTATGTATGGCCTCCGGGGAAGCACTCCAGGAGCCTAATGCTAAGCCAACGGCCAGATAATGCAGTGCATTTGAGCAGGAAGTTAAACGTGACTCTTCCATCACCTCGACAAATGGCTCAACCAGTCTGCTATAAAGTCAGTCTCTTGGACATCTCTCCATCCCCTCTTAAAACTGAACATTAGCACACACTTTCTGAATCAAACCTGGCTGCCCCAGTCCATGGGACATCAGCATCAGCAGCTGGGTGGGGAGGGCTGAGGCTTGACAGCACCTAAAGGCTGGCTGTAGAGACTTAAAATTGTGGCTAAATAGGTTGGCCCCTTTCTCGATCTCATCCTAGGTTCGCAAAGACTGAGTTTATTCATCACCCTATGTGCTTCGCTTGCAGCATTGGCTTCCCTGCTTGTCAACACGCCGATTTCTGAATTCTCAGTGCAAAGGAAGCCTTTCATGGTTTGGCATCCTCTAATATGTTTATGCTTCTCAAGATATATTCTCTAGCCAAGTCTTTAAGTTCTTACATTAGTCCCCAAGCCCAGACATCAATCTGTTGCTGATCAGGTCTTTTCACATTGTGCTGCTTTTATCTGGAATGCTGGTTTTGATGCTTCCAGGGAAGCTCTGGCTGATGTTTTTAAGAATGTGGTTGATTTTTTTTTCCTTTTTGTTTAAAATGACACTTGAGCACAGCTATTTCTTTTAACCTTTTGCTTTTATCGTAAGACTTTAGAAAGAAATTTACCTTATAAATGCTATTACGCCAAGGAGGTCCTGATTTGCATTTTTGTCCTTGGGTAGTGTAGAGGCAGCACAGGGGTGCACAAACAGAAAGAGATTGATTATTTTTTTTCTTCCCTTTTATAGTCTAATATAAAAAGTTTCTTTAAAGGGGAAGAAAAGAGAGACACATGCTTAATATTGAAGAAAAGCCTGCTTGTGCTTGATGCATTGGAGAAGCAGTTCAAGAACACTTCATCCTCCTGCAACTATTTCTCGCACTTCTGCCAAGGTTAGGGAAACCTTGGGTTGGCTGCTGTCTGAATACCACAGGCTGGTATCAGCCTGAACAAGTTCAGCTGACTGTTTAGATTTTCATCTTTATTCTTCCTTCTGTTGTCTCCTCACTTTGATAAATAGAAATCACCTCCGTCTTTCGGGGAGGCCTCAGCCTGAAAGCACCCAGCGAAGAGAATTCCCTGAGAGAAGCTGGCTGGGAGGTCAAGGTCCTTCCATTGAGTCCCCCAACTCGGCTGTGCTGGTGATCAGCCAGCTGTCATGAAAACAAGACTCTCTAGATCAGCGTGGTCTGGGACCAGGTGGGGCAGAAAACAACAGCATAATCTGATAAATGACTGAAAAATTAGACCAACAAAAAAGATACACCCCCCCTCATATGTAAACTATTTTTTCACACCGGTGAAGAAAGAAACAAAGTGGCAGAAAGCAAAAATATTAGGCAAGCATGACAAACTTTACCTCATTTTTCATTTGACTGCTGACCAAAACAATCCTTGGATGCCAATTGCACACAGCTCCTCTGACGTACAAACCTGCCACGGGACACCCAGACTAGCATGACAACAAATGGAGGATGCAGTCCTGCCCCCCATGCTCGCTTTGGGTTGCCCCTTACACTGGGAACCGGCCCATTCATTGTCCTTTTGCACTGCTTTAGGTCAAAGGTCTAGATCAACTAAGAGACTGAAGACAGTATTTTGTGTCTAATGTACTGGATGATTAACCAGAGCCAAAACCTGAATCATTAGCTTAAATTTATATTTAAACTTTCAAAAAAAAATTTTTTTTAAACTAACAAATATGTCTGGAGTGCCTCATGCAGAAATGGCTTGGGTCAGGTCATTACATCATGGAGTATAAGCTCGAATGGTCTTTGACAGAGTTACAACAGTTCTTATCACCATGGAGCTGCCTCGGCGTTTGTGCAGACAACAATACTTTCCTGAACTCATTCTGTATATCTTGTAGTGAGAGCCACCTGGGTAAACCTGACCTGCTGATTCATGGAAAATAAGACAAAAATGCAGCAAATTCCTCCTCTAATGGTGGTCGTCTTTGTAATAAGCATCACACTAATCGCTGCTTTCTCTCACAGGACTGTGGTCTGGGGCTAATTGTAAGATCTGCAGTCATTTAGAGATGGGAAACAGAGAACACAGGGATGGGGAAGAGCTCGAGCACTTCAGCAGATAAAGGAGAGCAACTCCTTTTTCTGTATGCTCCCTTGGGGAAACTGCTGAAGACACATTACCATGGCTACCTACCTTGGCAGACAACTCTTTTTTCAGATATTTTGTGGCAGCAGAAGGGACTCCGGTGAAGGCTTTCTTCTTCTTCTTCTCCTTCTCTCTTCCATGAGGAGATGCCAGTGGCGGGCCCCACCGGACAGCCCACCTCCTCTCACAGTGCCTGCACTCACCAGCCCCTCCAAAATCCTCTGTGGACTTGGGGCTGCCCTGCCTCTGCTCCCTGGGAGCTGCTCTCCACTGCACTGGTGAAACCCAGGAGATGAGCTACCAAAACCCCTGCCACAGCCTCAGGGGGCTGTCAGGGAAAGGGCCTGGGCCCTGCTGTGCTGGGGGAAACCTCGGAGGCGGGAAACCGCAGGAGAAGGACAAGGAGGAACAGGGCAAGAGCACAGGTTTATTGGGGAGGAGGCGTCTGGAGGGAATGGGGTGCACTTCATGATTGTCAAGTCTATTTTATGATACCTCTTTTTTTTCCTTTCTGAACAACTGTCGTTAGAAATACCCTAATTGGCAGTAACATAGTTAATGACTAGTAACTGACAACTCTGCGGGCAGCTGTCCAGGACTGTGAGGGGCACAGAGAGCCGAGGAGCCACGGCGGTGCTCCTCACCCTGCCCGCCGCAGGTTGCACCCCGTGCCGCGTGGCGGGTGGCTTTGCCCAAACACCCCCTTCGCTGGGCAGCAGCAGGGCCGGAACAGGGACTGGCCGCCAACAGTTGCAGTTATCCCCACCACGGCCCCGTCCCAGGGCTTCCTGCCTGCAAACAGCCTGCAAACACTGCCTAACTCCTCTGCAAACAGCATTCCTAAATCCCCCCCGCGTCCCCCAAAGGCGGCAGGTCGGGACGCGGGAGGAGGGCCCCGCTGCACCCCTCCGCCTGGGCTGCCCAGCAGCCCCAGCCCTGCGGTGCTCCCAGTCCACCCCACGAGCCAAGCAACTTTATTAAACACACAGTCATTTAAGGATTACTCTAACGTTGCTCGTTTCTAGGTCAATTATTGACTTGAATCATGTTAAAGTTT
>NW_009610432.1:0-205 GCF_000690535.1 Cariama cristata
ACCCCCCCGGCAAGCGCCCCGGCAAGCACCCCGCCACCTCCCTCCCAGCCGGCTTTCACGTTTAACCGGGCAGATCCCCAGCAAAGACCGGGTGACATCCACCCGCCTTAGTGCCGGTGACAAAACCCCGCGTGGCGGCACGCCACGGCCAGCGGAACCTCCTGAACCCCGTGGGACGGCATCGCCATGCTCAACGGGCGGACGC
>NW_009610433.1:0-283 GCF_000690535.1 Cariama cristata
GAGCCTTTGTGTTTCGGTGTCCCTCCACAGCTTCCAAGCACCTCAGCAATGTCACAGCCCAGCTCAGACTGTACAGGGTGGCAGCGTCCTCCCTGCCTGTCTCCTGGGCCCTCACCCCCCATCCTCTGGTAGTCTCCTCCACCTTCCCGTCAGCATTTATTCCGGGGATGGGGTTATGGTGCTTTCCCCGGCACTCGGTATCCATGTGCCTGCCAGCTCTGGAGGCCTGGCATTGACCTCTAAGAGCAGCCCTGCCTGCCGGCGGTGGTTTGGGCTTGGGCCA
>NW_009610433.1:343-615 GCF_000690535.1 Cariama cristata
TCCGCTCTCCTGTCCTGTGGATGCACGTCCTCCTGCCCAAACAGGTCTTGGGGTAACTGGGGACACGTTTCAGCATGAAGATGGACATTTGATCATGTTGGTGAAAGCCAGAGCAGTCCCCGGCCGGCTGGAGACGCCTGATGCAAGGCCCTTGGCGCACATGAGTCTGCCGAGGAAACCCCCCGGGGAGGCACTGAGCGTCTGTCGCTGCCGACGCAGCCCGGTTTTGCTGTGGGGTTGATAAGCGATCGCTGCCCGAATGCGGTGACTCT
>NW_009610433.1:643-3379 GCF_000690535.1 Cariama cristata
CCCTTGCCCATAGCCATCTCCCTCTCCAAGAACAGAAGCGTTTGATGTCTCTGTGTGTGGATTTCTCACCCCGTGTCCCTTCTGGGGTCACGATCCCGGGGGAGCTCCGGCCCTCACCCAGGTGGAGGAGACCTCCGTCCCGGGGTCCTCGAAGACGCGTGGCCTGAGCCACAACGCAGCTCTGCCGCGTGGACACTCAAGGCTGCTGAAGCAGAGCTCACCCTGGGCTCGTACGACTGGAAGACCCCCGAGCCCACAGCACCAGGGGGCTGGGCTCCCCCCCTCAACTGGGGCTGGTGGGGTCTGGCAGCCCCCAGTGCTCCCGGGAGCGCAGCTTGGCCTGTGCCTCCCTTCTCAAAACCGGGGGCTCCGGTGCTGTCTGTGGCCTGTGGACACTAGAGGGCACTGGGCTCCCATCCTGGGAGCAGGATTAGGCCCGGGGCTGCAGGGTTGGTGGGGGGCAAGGTGCTGGGGGGGGACACACACAGCTCCCCAACATGGGAGCTGCCAGGTTGCGGCCAGAGCAAGGACAAGGACAAGGACACCAAGCACCCAGGCAGAGCTGGCCCAGACGAGGAGGGCCGTATCTTACACACGTACATAAATACAGTTCGGAGGGGGAAGCTGGTGGGGAGGGGGCTCTGCCGCTCTCTGGAGGGTCCCGCACCAGTTGTGTCCGTGGGGTCCTTCGTGAGCCACGTACGGGGCTCCCCAGGAGGGAGGCGAGGTGGTTCCCCCCTGTGATGGAGGGGATGGTGGGCATCCTTCACACCAGCAGAGGGGTGTTTGGGGTGTGGTGTGTGTGGGGATGCTGGCAGGGTGTCCCCGTCCTGCCCTGTGGCACTTCTGGGTGTGAGGCCCGCACGCCTCTCCCTCAGAGCACCTGTATGTCCCAAATCTGCGTGGGTCTTTCCTCTGCCATGTCCCAAACGATGGCATGGTCCCGGTCGTAGGATCGGCCTCCTGCAGAGCGAGGGGAGGGTTTCAGGAGGGCAGGCTGCTCTCTTGACGGTGATGAAGGGGTGGGGGCCCCACCTCACGGCCAAACACCCCGTTTTTGGGGGTCCCTGGGAAAGCAGCCCCTGTGCCATCGCCGAGGCCTCACCCTTTATATCGAGGATCATGTCCTCGAACATCTGGCTGTGGATCCGTCCCTGAGAATCAATGCTCCAGGTCTGACGCGGCATCCGAGTCTCGGACCACAGCACGGCCTTCGCACCCTTCCCGGCTGGCCCGATGACGCCAAACACCCCGTTTTTGGGGGTCCCTGGGAAAGCAGCCCCTGTGCCATCGCCGAGGCCTCACCCTTTATATCGAGGATCATGTCCTCGAACATCTGGCTGTGGATCCGTCCCTGAGAATCAATGCTCCAGGTCTGACGCGGCATCCGAGTCTCGGACCACAGCACGGCCTTCGCACCCTTCCCGGCTGGCCCGATGACCTGCAGACTCATGTTGGGGGCCACCTGCAAGGAGCAGCAGTGGCCAAGTCAGCCCAGTCCTCTCCATCGCCTCTGCCCAGCACAAAGGCTGGGAGCTCAGAGGGATTTCCCTGTAAATGCAGCTGGCTCTGGGGTGGGACATGGGATGAGCAGGAAGACCCCTCAGTGAGAGGTGAGGATGATTAGGGTGACAAAAACTCCTCAGGGAAAGCAGAGATGCCTTCATGTCTCCAGGGGAGACTTGAGGAGAGAATCAACCGATCTGTGGGGACAAGGCTGAGGTCAGATGCTGGGAAAAGCTGTTATGAACCCTACAAGGGACTGTGGGGTTGGGAGCGCCCCAGCAGGAGTCCTGCCAGGGGCTCCCCCGGTCCCCTCCACGGCGCTGGCTGTCACAGATGAGCCCTGACCTGGTTTTTGATCAGCCCATCCTCGTAGTACCAGACAGAGCTGCTCTGCTCGCTCAGGCTGGAGACCACCACCCGCCCCGCTTTCATGTCCTCCACGTCATCAGGGACCGAGAGGTAGAGCTCCAGCTCCCTGCTCCTGATGCGGAAATAGATCCGTCTCTGAAAAGAGAGAAACCTTTTTTTGCACCAAAAAAGCCCTGCTGCCTGCACCTCCGGCCCCACGCACCTCAGCCGGCTTGTGGCTTTGGGAAGGGAGGACCCTGGTCCCCTGGGGTGGCTGCCTGGAGGGTCCTCCTCATCCCCCCCAGGAGGTCCCTGCCTCTCCCTAGGGCAACGGCTGTGGCCCTGGCCTGTCTCTCATAGCTGACACGGGCACGGCTCTCGATGCAGGGGTGTTTTGCAAGGTGCTTGCCCACAGGGAGCATTTCGCCACCAAGGCAGCCACTCCCAGGGCGGGGGACAGGGATCTGGGGGTGACGGTGCTGGGCTGGTGGCACCTTTCCTGGGCCAGAGCCGTCAGCAGCGTGCTGCTGCTCTGCAGGCCGTGCCCCGCTGCCTTCCCCAGCTCACCCGGAGCCGTTACCACATCCTCCTCCCGGCCATCGGGACTGACCGCTCTTTAGCTCCATGTGAGCTGCCTGCCCCGGCGTTTTGGGGTTCACCCTGCTGGGTGCCAGCACCCCATCCCCTCCTGCAGGGCAGCGCTCACCTGCCGGATGGGGTAGAGGGATCCCACGTGTTGGAGCCCGCTGTACGTCAGCCAGTTGGTGATTTCGGTGCAGTCCAGGAGCCACTGGCGTCCTCGGAAGTCACCATGTTCACACAGCACCCAGCTGCGGGGGACAGGATGGGATGGCATGGCATAGACTGGCATGGCATGGGATG
>NW_009610433.1:3509-4427 GCF_000690535.1 Cariama cristata
TTGACATGGCATGGCATGGGATGGGAGGGGAGGGGATGGGATGGGATGGGCAGAGCGTGGTCACCCTCGGGCAGGGAGATGACACCCACCAGCCGGGGCAGGGGACAGCAGGGCTGGGACTCACTTACATCCCGCCTTTGACGCGCACCGACAGCACGTGGTTGTTGAAACCCTCTGCCTGGAGACTCCGCACTTCGTTGTTCAGCTCGATCTCCTTCCCCTCGAAACACTCCAGCCCGTGGAGGAAGATGGAGGGCTCTGAGAAAAACTGCAGGATGGGGGAAGAGACGAGGCGGGAGGAGGGGGGCAGGCAGGAGGAGTGAGCACCCATGGGTGCAGAAAGGCTCCAAGGCCGGAGAGCCAGCACTAGGGGTACCCGTGGGAGGGGAAAAAGGTTCCTGGGGGCTTTCTGCCCCGGGGCCAGTGGGAAGGGAAGGAAGGGCTGGTACTGACCACTGGGACCTTCTTCAAGGAGCGGATGGCGGTGGAGGCGAGGCAGCCCATGGCGATGAGCGTGGGGTACTCGCCCTCGGACAGCACGTGCTGCTCCCCCGCGAAGGACTGCCCGTCGAACAGGATCCAGCTGGCGGGGAGGATGGTGCCCAGGCTGACATGGCCATTGTGGTGGGCATCCATCCCTTCTGGGGCCCCCCCAGAACACCTCCCATCCTGCCCACCCTCTCGGGGACCCCCCACGAGTGCCTGTGGGGCTGCTGGCCAGGGCGATGTCCCTGTTCTCGTCCCGAGCCGGAGGCAGCGAGGCCCTGGGACACCCTACCTGCCCCCGCGGACTCTGCAGGAGCGTGGGATGAAGGTGGTGGGCAGAGCATCCTGGTCCTCCTCGAAGGCAATGTGATCCCCCAAGAAGTCGGGCTCTGAGAAGAGCAGGATCTGGGGAGCGGGAGCGGAGGGGCTCGG
>NW_009610434.1:0-224 GCF_000690535.1 Cariama cristata
GGGGGGGGGGGAGTGGTACACGTCCTGTAGCCCTTGGGAAGGCTTAAGGCAGCGCAAGCGTTGCCTCCCTAAGGCAGGGGAAAGGGACAGAAAATGACCCGTTACTGCTGAGAAAAACCTCTCGGAGGCTCTAAACTATCTGCTTTTAGGCTTTGCAAATTTCTTTCCTTATTCTGCTTCATCTTCCTTTGAGATAATTACTTTTTTTGAGAGTTGTGATTTCC
>NW_009610435.1:0-217 GCF_000690535.1 Cariama cristata
AAAACCAGCACCAGGAGGGAACAGGCTCCTCCGCAGCCTGCCCAGGGATGGACGCGTGTTTCAGGCTCAGATAAAACCAGATAACCAGAAGGGCTTAAAAAATGAGGTGACGTGGCCTCCCCGGCGGGGCTTTGTCCCCAGGGGCACGGCTCCGCAGCCGCCACCCCCTCTCCTCCCTCCGTGGGCTTCTCTGCTCCAGCCTGGGGATAAATATTTC
>NW_009610436.1:0-1740 GCF_000690535.1 Cariama cristata
TGCGAGCCACAACGGCACAATTTTATTTATATGTCTATATATATATTTGTATAGAAAAAGCCCCCCCCTGGAGCTGACCTTCAAGAGCAGGGGTGCTCGGGTGGTGACCTGACATCTCCTCAGGGCCTCTCCCTGCCAGAGCTGGGCCTTTCTCCCCCCACCTGTGGCTAAGCCGGTGTCTCTGAGACAGCAGCGACCTCCGGGACTGTGAACAGAGGAGAAAGGCGGCGGGGAACGGGGCCACAGCACCATCTGCGGGCGCCAGAGCCTCGCCCTGCTAGCCAGAGCTCCCGAGCAAGCTGGAAGCCAGAGCAGTTGTGGAATTACCTGGACAGAGCTAGGGGCGCCTCAAAGCAGGGTCCAGGCAAGTGCAGCTGGCTCCTGCAGTGGGATGGAAGTGGGGCTCAAGAGTGCTGCAGTGCTGTTACACTGCTACAGTGCTGGCTGTAGCCTGAATTTAAATGCCAACAGAGGAACGAAATGCTAAAAAAGGGAGAATTTTTTGGAGGTTTTTTTTTGTTTGGTTTGGTTTCCTTTGTGAGAGGAGAAAAAGCTGTATCCCACAGGAGTTCAGATGGTGATGCCTGACCTCTCCACGTGGAATTTGTAATAAAAAGAAAAAAGATGGTCACTCCCAGGCTTGCTGCGTTAAAAAAAGTTCAACAGGGAGTGCTGGGGAGGAGGGGAAAAATGACACGTGTTTAACCCCACTGATCAATGGACTCAGAGTTGGACTGCAAAACGGGCTCAGCATCCTGCTGGGGACTGTCCCCAGGCCGGAGGGTCCCTGTGATCCCGGTGGGCTCTGCTCTTTCCTCTTGGCTGTAACCCGTGTTTTCAGCCAGGAGAGGGAGTCAAAGATAGTCGGACCAAGTGCGGGAATCCCAGGAGCCCTCAGTGGGAAACAAGGCCCTTCTGCAGCATCTGAGATTCAGCTCTGATTTATTTCTCTTCCAATGTTTCAGCCTTCCAAAGTGGAAAATGTTTCAGTGACACCGTGCCTGGCAAGAGATATGCCAGTGTGTAAACAAACTGAGTGTGCCGCAGGTGTTTACCTGCAGAGAGACATTTCAGAGAAGGGGAGTACATTGGTTCAACCCCGTGCTGATGTTCCAGTCCAGCCCTGCTTTTGGCCCAGCCAGCTCAGAGCTAGATGCAACTGGCAAGCTGGTGCCCTAAGCTGGGACCAGTTTGTGATGTTGCTCCATGCCCTTTCCAGTAGATTGTGGGATAAATGAAGCTGGAGGGGACCTCAGGAGGACAAGAGACCGTACATTGCTCCCATTTCCATTTGTGCAGCTCCTGGGCACAGAGACCTGCAGCAGAAGCAGGAGAGAAGCAGCCAGGCGGGACCTGAAGTCCCAGGACAGAGGTAAGAGCCTGAAGCTGGCAGCTGCAGACACAGTTTGGAGGGAAGGAGAAGGTGTGTGTTGGGGAGATGGGTCTGTGGCTTCACAGCTGAAGGGATGAAGGAGGTTCCATGGTGCACCTGATCCAACTAATTGCTGAAATTGGCAGGGAGGCAGGGCTGATCTGAGAAAAGGCTTCAAAACACCAAACATCTGGGAAACATTGGAGCTTCGAACAGGAATTTATGCTATAGGTTGCAAAATCTGGTTGGAATTTGCACCCCTCAAACATGGGAGGAAACTTTAGCAGGGAGGTGGCAGTTCCAGACCTGACTGGTTAACAGCTGCTGCAACAGGATGTTAGGAGTAAGCAGGGATGGTTAAAGGGGGT
>NW_009610436.1:1771-21372 GCF_000690535.1 Cariama cristata
GGAAGCTCTGCTTTGGGTGACAAGAAGGGCAGGAAACAAGTGAGAATCAGTAGCAATCACATTGAGAGAGATGTGAAAAAGGATATTAAAATAAGAACAAGAGCCTTAGGCAGGTAAGAGAATATAAGGAAGGAAAGTAAAAGTGAGAATACGGCATAGTGAAGAAGGACTGCATGTGAAATATAATTTTGGGATTGTTCCATATGAAGTAACTACTTTACCTTAGTTTTCCTTATATGAGGAATGTTGAACTCAAGGAGAGTGGTGGATGGTGAATGGAAGTGAGGGGTTCAGCCAAGTTGTAGGGGGAATTTTAAAATACTGGCACATAAAAGCACAGGAACGGTAGGAAGAGTTTCTGTAATTTACTCTACCTGGTCTTGGCATCCTGTGTCTAGAAACCAGTAAAGGCAGAACCTGTCTATAAGGAAGTAAAAGCTAAAAACTGAAAACAAACATCCAGGTACTGACAGTGCTCCCCTAGCTGGGGAGTTTTGTCCTTACCCACAGCTGCAGGAGGGAGAAGGACATACCGTGGCACATGCATGCAACCTTCCCCAGATGCACCAACTCTGCCACTTCATCAGCTCCAAATCTACAGTATTTGCAGGAGATTCAGTCAAGAGTTGTGTTGCCTGCCCTTGGGAGCCGCACTTTGAGCCTCATGGGGAATCCAGCCCTTCTCATGTTCCATCTCTCCTGTCACATGTGAGTCAGACCTTTCTCAGCTCTACTCCTGGGTGCTCCCACACCCTGCCGTTGTGTTATAAATGAATGGCTGTTGGTGTTGGTTGATATTTAATGAAGTCCATGTAATAGTTTTCACTCGTTTACTTATCTGAACAGTCTTAATACCCAGCCTGGGAAAGTTATCTTGGCTTCTTTAAGCTTTTCCACCATTAGCAATAAACATTTTACAGTCTTGGCAAGCTGAGGCTCAAAAGAGACCATGACTTCAAACAGCATTGCTCACAGAGAAGGCTTTAAACTGATATTAAGTCACTAAACTGTGCAAACATAACAGTCCTGTAATAAAGATAATCTATGTGCAGTTCAGGCCAAGAGGGGCTCTGGTCCTTGGGGTGCAGGTGGAACCTCTGTGTCCCACAAATTACACAACTCTTTTGGGCAGCTCAGTATCAGAGCAGAGAGCCACTGGTCCCATAGTGCTGGGCAAGGTCTGCCTGTGTGTGGAGCCATCTTGTATCTCAAGCCCAAGCTGCTTCTCTTGCAGCAGTCCAGCAGCATGGAAAGGGCTGTAGGGGAATGGCAGCCCCTACTAATTCCCTCAGGCAGGGCCACACCAGGCTGGTATAAGCCTGCTCCGGACATGGTACTTGGCCTGCAAGGCACTTGGCTGTGATACAATCCAACAGCTATTCATCTGTGCTCAAAGGGTGAAGTGACTAAGAAAATATACCCTAAATATTCATGGTCTCAAAGCCTGGAAGCGTAGATCCTCCAGGACAGGCTTCCATGCCTGTTCTCACCCTGCGTGTTGTGGTGTGAGGAGAGGATCTCAGAGATGATGACTTCAGTTGTGAGAAGCAGACACCATGCTGCAGAGGACTGCTCCTGCTCTGCACAGGCTGTCCCCGTGCACGTATGGCAGGCCAGACCCACATGCAAAGCTATGGAAACAGGCACTAATATGCAAATGCACACAAATCTGTAGCATCTGCTGCCAAAGCAGCTGTATGCAGGCAGGTGCCCCCCACCCAGGCATATAAAGCCGTGCTAACGTGCAGTGAGACCATCAAGTGTGTGGTGTGACACAGACACGCAGCCATACCCGGCCCAGGCTTTGAGAGAAGACTTCCCTTTCCTTGGCTTTATTAGCTTCAAGACAAGCAATATTTTTATAAAAGCTTGGCGAGGAATGTGCTTGGCAGGACCTCTGGATGTTTTAAATGTGGGATTTTTGTAGTTTAATTTCATAGAATCATAGAATAGTTTGAGTTGAAAGGGACCTTTAAAGGTCGTCTAGTCCAACCCCCAATTTACTCTGAACTGAGACACTGTTTTCCCAGTTTTTCATCGTGTTTTGTGGTGCCTTTGCATGCTGGAAGGAAAGCAGCTGTCTCCGTGGTGGGATGGGTCCCTGGCAGGATTAGCCCTCGTGAGAGGGCTGTGAAGGTGCTGCTCAGGGACCTGTGTTCCTTGCCAGCCTCTTCATGGCAATGGCTGCAGTGCTGCTGAGTGTGTTAGTAAAGTACCTGGGTTTGCTCCTGCAGAAGCCTGGTTGGTAAATGGTGTAGGATACTTTCCAAGGGCAGAAGGAGGGAAGCGCTGCTGCTCCCTAGGTTGGACTGGGTGCTTTTGTTCTTGGGGCTTTAAGCCTGGTGTCCATCACAAGCCCTTGTATCAGTGGGAAGGAGTGAAGCAGGGTTGGATGTTGGAGTAACCCCTAAGCAGTATCTCAGGCACTTGCACAGCCTTGAGGTGAAGGAACGCAGCTGTGTGTTGGGCTGTGAGGAAAGCAGAGGAGCTGCACACAGGAAATAGTAGGATTTCAATGGAAATGTAAGAGCCTGCGACGCTGGAGCTGTCTCCACTGCCTCCTCCATGGGCATGAGCACAGCAGGCCTCCAGTGTGCTCTCCCATTTGAGAAGACACCACTCTAATCCCACACCTTAAGGTAATTTTAAGAGAGGGCTAAACCCACTCAGAAGCGAGGATCCCAGTGGTTGTCCTTTATCTGTGCCAGAGTACTCCAGAGTCAGGGATTCTGGGTCTGGCACTAAGGTTTCTCTTTGCTGCTTCTTCCTCAAGCTTTCTTCTCAGTTGCTTGCCATCTTAGCTGGTGCATGAGCTGAGGACCTCCATGTCTCTTTAGGCTTTGTATCCTTTAAGGCTTTGTATCCTCTGCAAATCAGCTCTGAGTGGATCCTAGAGTATGCGTGAACCAGTGCACTCCATGTCAGTGGTTAATGGTAATACCAACCCATCAGCAGGATTAATTAATGGGTGTTTTTAAGGCAGAGTGAGGATTTGGAAAGTCTTGGAGAGGAACAGAGAAGTGTATTATTGAGTTACTTTATTGTAATGATTTTCCTGGTCGGTGAAGGGGAACTTGTCACGTTCCAGCCAGTGCTAACACCTGGGTTGGCAGCTGCAGTGAGGAATTCCTGTCCGACTCGCAATGCTTTCTGTTATGGGTGTCTATCCAGGCACGTCCCTCAAGCAGCTCTTGCACTGTTTATCACACCCATAGCAATTTCTAGGAGGAGGTAGGGAATCAGAACAGCTCCCCCAGACCAGAGTCATCTGGTGTGGGGTCCCCCAGGCTCAGAAGGGCTCCCTGGTCTTCATGTGTCCATGGGGTGACAAGGGACTGCAAGTCCCAGTCAGGCAGAGCTGCCAGATGAGAGGGGTTGAAATGGAGTATGACCTGCAGAGCCCAGCACTTTGTGTAGCCCGTATCTTCTTCTGCAACTGATCTCCCAAGTTAGGAGTGGCCTCAGGCTTCTGAAAGCTGATGAAGCAGCCATGATCAGGCAGGCCTGGCATCACTCCAGGTCCAAAACCAGAGTAAGCCTTGGAAATACAGTTCCCAAACCACCTTTCTTCCCAAGACCAAGGTTGGACTCAGCGCTCTTCTGCCCCTGGGCTTGAACTGGGAGCACTCTGTTGACCCCAGTAGCCTCTTCTCTCTTACACAGGAGATTGAACTGAAGGATGTAACTGCTGTCTCGTTTGCGACAAGCTCTCCTGCTCACTCCACACCTAACAAAGCTGACAGTATATTACCATTTTTATTGGCCTGGCTGGCAATTTTTCAGGTGCTAGGTGTGTTTATGATTATCAGAGTCACACCTCAATTAGGAATGGGGAGGGGGATTTTAAACAGACCCACAACTTACCCTTCCTCCTCTAGCCTTTCTGAGTGGAAATGGGTTGTGCAGTATGTGGCCTGAATTCCCAAATTGGTTGGTGATATTTGCACTCAGCCTTGAGGGAAGTGGCCAACCAGGCACACAGAATTGCCTGGCTCAGCAGTGCCACGTTGCTGAGCCATCCCTGCTGCCTCTTGTTGTTCATGGCTATCTGTGCCGCTGTGTGCACTTGCAAGTTTAATAGCAGTAATAGTTGCTTTTGTCAGAGATGATATGCAGGCAGTAAAACTCGTTTGCCATTCTTTTTTTTTTTCCTCCTACTGAGATATGAAAGCTGTGGAAAAGGCTCCAAGCCTGTTGGCTATTTCAGATGAAGGTTATATAAGAAATATGAAAAGAATGCATTTCACAAAAATACCACTTTCACAGATCTTTGCTTGGACATCATGAAAAGATTTCACAGCTGGAGATACTGCTCTTCAGGAAATCATCCTTAGTCTAGGTTGCAAGTATAGAAGAGGAGAGTAAAAAGCTCTCACATCTGAAAACAATGTAAGGAAGTTGTGTCTTAAAGGCCAATACTAGCTGTCCTTATGACAGGCATCTCCTGTGACATGGGACATTGTCTGTGGGCTCCAGGGAGTCCAGCAGGATAGAAAAACAGCCCATGAGTGGCAAGACCAGTGTCTCAGGGTGATTCCAGGCTGGAGTGACAAAAGAGGTGAGCGTTGGGATCAAGGACGCCACTTAAGGACAAGCTTGTATTTGGGGCAGTTTGTGGGTTTTTTTCCAAGTGACCTGAATCCAGCAATAGGAAACCTCTTGTAGGGACTGCACTGCTTTAAGATGAACGAGATAAAGGGCAACCTTGATAGAGCAGTTCGTGGGAAGGAATCCAGGAGAATTTATTGCTTCAAAGATTTGATATTACATATATGGAGGTTTTAGGTCATATACCCAGGTGAAACCAACTGTAGGTCACAGGTTTTCTGTGGCAGGCAGGGGAGTCCTGGTTTTTATTCCACATTAAAAGGAAGGAACTAACTCCTTTTCCTTCTCTTGACTGGACTAACCACTCAGTTGTGTGTGTGCTGAGATAACGCATGTCCTGTGATTGCCTTTGCTGACCTTGTTCAGGCATTCAGCAATGACATTGGGGCTTTGGATCATCGCGGGTGCACAGGTATTGAGGGCATGTTATTTGAGGTCTGTCCTATTCTCCTGGGTCCTTGGCCCCAGAGTGGAGGCAGGCTCTTAAGTCTCCACATGGTCCTCAAACATAGTCTGAACCTCATCCCTGCATCTCATACCTGCTGACACTTTTCACCAGCATGGTGGGAGGCCACTGGATGTGCAAGTGGGATGCAAAATCAGGCTGCTTTTCATCCCTTGTGCCTGGGATGAGACTCATTTCACATCAGAGGCAGGAGATGGGGGAACATGAGGGGCATCTCCTGCAGATCAGAGGTGAAAATGCTGGATGTTGTTCCTCCCGATACCTAGTATTTACAGCCGTCTAGACCTCTCTCCCCACTTCCCATTATCTTCCTGGGCATGCTACAGCTGAGAGCAGGGTCCCATGATCAGAAGAGCAGGTCATTAAGAGCCTTCTTTAATTGGCAGTGTATTTCTTCACCTTTACAACCAGTGACAAATGGACTTTCACTTTATCGTCTTATTGTGCCCCATAGGCTCAGTCTGCCTTTGGCTGCATCTGTTACCAGCAGCAGGTTGGCTGTGTGTGAACCAAAGCAGAATCATCACCCCAAAGTGCTCAGAAATTGCCTTTGAAATACAAGAAGGACTTAAAAATGAACATGTTTAAGATGCTAATAAGGTATTTTGGCTTCCTTTGCTTGTCTTTTGGAGTGTGGTTACTTCAAGTCTTTAAGCTCCCCTGGAATCGTGAAAGCAAATATTTATTCTTCATGTTTGTTTTTCTTTTAATGAAAATTGGGATTGTCATTCAATCTTATGATTCCAGCACATGTGGCTTCAGAACAGGCAGCAGCTAACATTAGACTTGCCAGGAAATAGTAACAGCTGGCGACAGCATCAAACACTTGTTTGGGCTTTTTCCTCAATACATATATGCTTTGTGCTCAGACCAACAGGGAGGTGAGCCTCTTGATTTAAAATAAATCCTCCCAGAAGAAAGAAATCCATCTGTCTGGGAAAAGTTAGAAAATATTTTTGCATTTATTTCTTTTTTTTTTTTTATGAATACAAACTCAAGAGAAGAAATATTTTTCTGTTTCCATTGGAAGGCAGTAACCAGCAAAAATTAATGTACAATATCGAGGAATGCTTGGTGCAAACGGACCAAAAAGGATTCCCCACAGAGTTTGTCTACGTACAGGAAAAAAAGTTGCTGCAGTTGGAAAAGACAGCCTGGTTATTATGATTTTTTGCATTTAATCTCCCAATTATAAATAATCAATGTGATTTACAAAATAATTTACAGAAAATGATTGGATTCATCATTGCAATAAATTACTCTGTATGATGCCACCAGCGTTGAGAGACGATACAATACTTCTGACACCGTCAGCGCAAGGCGAGGTGTTTCATTTTTGCATTGGAAATCAAGGGACAGACCTGCAGCTCCTCTGGCTGGGCTGGCTCAGATTCATTCCTGCCAGGGACCTCTCGGCAGCCATGGTTCCATCAGCTTCATCTTCCCAAGAGGCCAGCACCCCATATAGTCTGTGGTTAGTTAGAGCTGCTATTGCCTTGCGCTACCAAAAATGACTCAGGCCTGAAGTTGTTCAGGGCTGTGTGAGCTCCAGCCCTGCTGGCACCCAGAGAGGCAAGCGCTGGGTGTGGGAGGGCTCCTTTCCTGATTTCAGCTGTAAACCAAAGGTCAGATCTGCGGGGTTTTGGCACAGGCAGGCACAGAGAAACGGGCTGTGGCAGGGAGGGAGGAGGGCAGGTGGGTACAGACTCAAGGCTGGGGCAGACCCAGGGGGCTTGGGCAAGACAGGGTCTTTCTTTGACCTCTGTCCTTCTTCTCTGCAGGACTCAAAGCATTGTGTTTTTGAGGTTGCTGCCCTCAAACCCTCTGAGGTCTGAAGGAGCCATAACAAGTTCTTTATCATGTTATGAAGGCCTATAAATCTGTTACCAGCCACTCACTCTAAGCTGAAGGAGTGGCACCGGACTGGACAAGTAGATTACATGGTATATCTTAGCATTAAAGCTGGGTCTGAACTGAGATCCTGGGTCACAATGCTCCCAGTACTTGGGCAGCCCAAGAGCTTGGTCCAATCTGTGAGGCCTGGGCTCTTCCTACCTTCACAAGTCTCTCCCCACCTTCACAAGTCTCTCCCCTTTGTACATCCTGCCCCCCACTTCCTTCCAAATAGGCATCCAGTAGTCTTCTGACTGCTGAGAAACAGTACTGGGGCCAGTGATATTTTGGGCAGTGCTGCCCACCGCCAGCCTGTACAGGGGTGACCCCATCCCATTAGCTGAAATCTCCTGAATCCCATGGGCCCCCAACTTCCCAGTCCAGGTAGCGAGGAGGCAGTAAGTGGTGTAAGGGAAAGATTTGGCAGTGGTTGCCTCTCTGAGCCTTCTGGCGGGAGGGTGGTCAAGGCACGGAAATAATGAAACCACTCAAAAGACAGAAGGATCCAAATAGTGGAGAATCCTGGTGGGCCAGACTTTGCCAGTATCAGCTGAAAAGATTTGTTAGACCTGGCTCAGGGCACTAGTGTGCTGGAGGGTGACGCCATGCAAAGACCTGAGACTAGCCAAGGCTGAGGAGCAATTCTGCCAGTGCTGCCTGGGTAAAGCCCATGTGCTTCACCTGCTGCAGTGCTCTGGGGGAGCTTCCATCTCCATCAAGTTTGGCTGGACTGGGGACTGTCTGGGGAGCTGGCATGGCTGCAGGAGGGAAGCCCTCCTTTCACACAGCACAGAGAATTGCTTCTTTGCAGGGTCTGGTGTTTGCTGAACCAATGCTGAGAGGTGGCAATGGGGGAACAGCCAGCTGCACTGTCCCCAGCCAGTCACTGCAGCCTCCCCACAGAGGGAGGCAGAAATCTGGCCCTTCTTACAAGGACTGAGGGTTTCAGTAAGGCTTCAACCTTAGTTCTGGTACTCGAGGCTGCCCGTGGCACATACTGTCCATAGCTGCAGGAAGACAGCTTTTGGTGGTGGTGGACTAGTCCAATAAGCAAGTCCGTGTGTTTGCGCCCAAGGACCTCAGGATGGCTTCTCTTTTCACAGTGACAGAGTCAGTTTGGGCTTTTCTCCTGCACGGTCTTCTAAACGAGGCCAGCTGGTCTGCAGGTTGCTAGATGACCTCCTGTTTCGTGATGGCGGGTTGCGGGATGGAGGTGGGCTGTTTTGCCACGGTTGCAATGGCTCCGGGCAGCAGCTTGTATTGCTCTGGTCCTGACCCTGCAGGTGGAGATGGCTGTGGAGTTTCTGGAGTAGCTACAGAGAGAGAAACAAAATTAGAAGAGGGCTTCGTGGACTTAACAGCACTGGGATTTGCCCTCAGTTGTGCGGTGTTCAGGTGTAAGCAAGGCAGAGGGTCTGTAGCAAAACCATTGCTCCTAACGACTTGTGTGTTTGCTGCAAGGCAGCCCAGATGCGGTGACATGGTTAGATGCCCTAGAAGAACCACAATAATAAACATCGAATGAGGGGAGCTGCTGGCATTTTGACCTATACTGGCCACTTTTTTGGTCAACTGAAGTCATCTCAGCCCAAATTCCTAAGTGATGGCCCTGTGTGGTGGACTAGATTCTCCTGTGTTTTTGCAGAGGGCAAAGTGAGGTGTGTCTGAACCATTCAAGGGAATGGGAGCCTTTCCACTGATTTCAGTAGGCACTGGATGGGACCGTTCATCCCTTAAGGGCTATGTAAAAGTTACAGTCTGCCAGGGAACATCTTGTTGAATCAATTAGTCTAGCCTAATCTAATCTAACCCACCCCTCTGTTTGTCTTTCCCTCCTTTCTGCATAGGAATTTCTCACACACTCATTTCCTTGCAAGGTAGAAACTACCTCCACAGGCATGCTGGAAAGCTCTCGGTTTCTCCTGGGAGCTCTCTGTCTCTCTGGTGATACTCACACATCTGCCCATTGTGCATCTGGGGAGGCATTGTGTTGGCCACAATGATGTTTGTTCCCAGGTTCTCCTGGATCAGATGAGGGTGCAGGGGGTGGTGAGCATGCGGCGTTTCACTTGATGAGCCTAAAAACATGCATATGACATTAGTTGCCACAATGGCAGAAGGAGACAGCTCAGATGGGCAGACCCACTGCACCAAAATGTCCAAGGCTTTGTGCATGATCAGCCTGGGCATATGTGATTGGAGCACACCCTTCCCATTTTCCTCCCTGGATGCCTTGGGCTCACTAACCTCTGCCTGCATTTCCTCTTATACAGGATTATATCCCTCTCCTCCTGAGTCACACCTCCAAGTAAAGAATAGCATGGTGGCAACTTTTTATTTTGATTTGTCCCGTTGGATGCTCCCACTAGAAAATCTGGGACACTCTTAATGCTTTTGTTTGATGATTCTCTTCTGACACAGAGGAGGATTAGTGAAATGGCTGGCTGGTAGGAGTTTGGGGGTTGCACAGCAAAGCTCGTCTACATGCAGAGGCCTAGGGATGCCTCTCTGTAAATAGACGCACAGCTAATGCATGTCTTTAGTTGAGCAGAAATGGAGGACTCTTTGTTACCACTGCCAATGATAGCGGAAGATGATTTTGTGTGAGTCAAGGGCTGACCTGCATACAGGATGTCTCCACCTTTATCAGGTAGGAAACAATGACTATGGAGATTCTCAAGGGGACAGTGATCAGGGAACACTGAGAGGCCTCCTGTAGGACCCTCAATTACTCACCTCCCAGCAGCATCTCCTGCAGCAGGTTGTCAATCTTAGCCATGCCGAAGAGCTTGACAAACTGGATCTGCTCTATCATCTGCCAGGTGATGCTCTGCAGCACAGGCAGCAGCAGCAGCAGCTCCCCAAAGCGGCCTCGTGAGTCGTATTGCCGGTCATTGATGTAGTCCTCCAGGCTGACCTGCACCTGGTACCGCATCCGCTTGATCTTGGAGGGGTCGCTCAGTCCTTTGGCATCTGAAACAACCCACAGAGCAAACTATCCAGGCTGCTTCCCTAGGAGCTACCCTGGGGTAATAGCATGAAGTCTGGGCACAGGCTGAGGTGAGCTATCTCTGATTCTCTATTGTCTGCTGTAATGGATGTTTTTTCTCTTCTTACGCTGACTTCTCCCCTCCCTCTAAAAACAGTTTGGCCCAGAGAGGAGACCAAGCAGCATTTCCACAACTCAGGACCAGTATTAGTCAGTGTAGCCCAGACTAGTTGGCTCTGATGGTAACCCTCACCAAGCTGGACCATACCTGGGTCGAAGAAGATGATGGCTTTCAAGCAGGCATATTCATTGTCATCTATCTGCAGCTCCTGGAAGGGGAGGACCAGCTCGTCCAGGATGCGGATGGCCACGCGGTTCACCTCCAACAGTTCGGGGCAGTTCCGTGGGATGATGTGGTCATTTCCTTTAGACAAGCAGCACACAGACCATCGCTTTGTCATTGCCCAAGACTTACCAAGGGGAGTTCAAAACCCAGGTAGCCAATGCTGAGATAATTTTGAGGGTGGAGGACTTCCTCTTTCTGAAAGTTCCTCTTTCTGCCTGTTCCCTGGCTCAACCCACCAGAAATGCTGATCTGTGTTGCTAGAGCAGCCTCTCCTTACACAGGAGTCATTCAAGTAAGGAAAAGCTGACTGAGTAGTGGGAGCTTTTTCTCAATCACACCACAGCCTGCTTACACAAACCGGGGGTCGGGGGGTGGGGGGAAGCAATGTGAATGTTCATAATCTCCCAACTTTGCCACATGTCAGGGCCTTGGTATGAATGTTAGCCAGACCTAGCTGCACCCAGAGGTTGTGCTAGGCTCACTAAAATACAGAAGAGCTCAAGCCACCACCGTGCAAAAAGGATGCCTGCAGACACTGAACCACCCTCTCCTTCACCCCAGCAGGGAAGCTTTGCAGAAGCAGATGGGCCAGCAGCAGAAGTGCACTCTTTACCTAGCAGCAAGACATCCTTGAACACCATAGACCTCTTGGCAGCTCCCAGTAACAGATGTTCCCCTGCATGTGCTCGCAGCAGTGCTACCTGCAAGGGTAGGGAAAAGTTATTTGGGTGCTGCAGAGACAGGGACAAGGCTGTGATGTTATGTAAGCAAGAGAGAAAGCCCAGCATTCCTGTACTGCACTCGAGGATGGGGAGTGAGAGCCCTTCTTGAGTCACAGTCAAAAGGTCAAAAAATGGTTTATTCCTGTGCATAAACAGCTATAAATCCAGCAGAACTAGTAAATAATAGACAGCACCTGAAACATCCCATATTTGTGGCACATGTCATAAGCAAGACCATGCTGGACTGTCCCAGGACCTGACACCAGCAGTGGGACATGTTCACAGTGGGCTGTTTGCAGTCAAGGCAGCTCCTGGCAAATGTAGAACCAGGGACCATGCTCCAGCCTGGGAAGCGGGGAGAAGTACAATCTACTGCTGTGGACGGTTGCTGTCCCTCTGGGCCGTGTCCGCCTCCCATTGAAGTCACGATCATGGGGACCCATGTCCACCCAGCTGGTGGGGTCACCCTCTGGCCATTCCTTCCCTCTGCAGCAATGGGCATTTGGGCCAGGGAAGCCAAAGGGATGTTTTTCTGCCCTGACGTTAATGATTGAAGCATTTCATTTTACACCCTCCAGTGGCTCCTGAGAATGTCCTGAATCTTTTGCCCTCCTTCAGTTAAAAATTTCAGATATTTAGGCAGAAACAGAAGTTAACAATTGGACAGCCTGACACAGAGGCTTCTTAATGTCCAGCTAGGAGCCTCTGCTGGAGAAAACAATCATTAAACATTAACGGAGAGATTCTGAAAAGTGTGTCCTGATGGGAATGTCCCCTTTTCCAGTGTGTTATCCCTCAGCATCTGACAAAGCCAAGAGAAGTCTTACCCTACCAGAAATGCCAGGACAATGTGTTGCTCGTAGAAGAGAGCTCTGGTTAGAAAAGATGCTGATGTCTGAGAGAGGGATTTTTTTTTTTTTGCAGAGGGTGAGAAAGAGTTATGCAAAGTAAACAGAGTGGAGATCTTTGTAAAAAGAGTACGCATACATGATGTTGGGGAACCTTTATCTATGTGCCAAAATCTAGCCTCTATCGCTATCTAAACATGGGTGGATGTGTTAGCTGAGCTGCTTGTAATTACCAGAGCTGCACAAAACTGAGCTTTCCTATCTGACGAAACTTTGAGAAGGATGGAAACACTGTGAGTCCCAAAGGGGATCAAAGCCCTCAGGTAGAAATTTCCTGCCTAATGCAAATTCAAGAAAGCTCAGTTTGAAATGACCATTTTTGTTTCCATAAAATTTGCTTGTTTGAGCAAATTAAAGTAAATTACTTTAACAAGGCAAAACTGTCACATTTGATACTTCTTGCAGTGATCAACCTGAGATACATTATCCCATTGTGAACTAGGATAAATACAAAAGTTGTAACACAACGAAGTAGAGCTTTAACTCTGAAATGAAATGGCTTTGCCCCACCAAACCCAGCACTTTGACATTTTGGTGCACAGGAAGAATAGGGGGTTGGGTGTGACCTTTCCTATAAAATGTTGGCACAGATGATTCATTCTCAGGCAATATTTTAATGACAATGTAATAGCATTTCCCAACATTAAATGTTCCCACTGGACGTGTCTTGACTGGCTCTCGTGCCCCTTGGGCAGCTGCCTTGCACGTAGTTTTGTTCATTCCTGATCCCTGACATTTCTGTCCTTCCTCCTGCACTCCCCTGAGTATCTGCTGCCTCTGTTCTCATACAATCCTTCGAAAGCAAGGATGGCATTAATTGATTAGTTCTACTGCAGCACAGTCTTTCCTCTCAAGCCCTTTGGATAGACTGGGAACTGCTCATGATGGGGGATGGCTGCTCATAACAGAAGACCTATTTCAATTGAGATGAACCTGTGGAGCATGCTGAGAGCAGCCTCTCCTCTGTGGGAAAGCAGGGCTCAGACAATGTCATCATTAGGCTTTGTTTTCTTTGAGAAATTTTGCAGACCCACAATTGTAAGATGAGCTCACATGGAAATTGCTGTAGTTTGTAGAGTTACTAACCAGGTTTACTGCCTCTGTTCCAAATGGTACAAGGATGCAAGGGGTTATGCAGAGTTGCCCAAGCCTCTGCTGGGCTGCAGCCCGTTTGCTGCGTGAATGTCATTTGCCATTGGAGTCCATTTTGGTTTTCATAATTTTTGAGTTGTATTTGCCTTAGGAGTTTAACAGATTTCTTAACCATTTTAAATAATTTAGCACTTGCACACAATAATAAAGAGGGAAATATGCTCTGTGTTAACAGCACTGAATTCCCCAGGGCTTTGTGCTGCTGGGTTATTACTGAAGATCTCAGTTTTAGGATTTAGGGGTTTTTGATCAGCTGGCTGCTTTCACTTTCTTGATATCCTCTTTCTTCATGATGTAAAAATTACCTCTAGATCAACAGGGCTGGAGACTGATCTTAGCTGAAGAGGACCCATGCTGGTTTTGTGACCAGACACTGGGAAGATTGAAAATACCTTCGTATGTAAGACAGGACCTGTGCTGCCCACTGCTAGAATGCTATATCCTGCCAGAAATGCTATCCCTTCCCTCTGGAGCCTCCCCACCATCCACACGTGCTTCTCAAGGCTGGGCACACATCATGTCCTGCAACATCTGCTGCAGACCTCTGAAATTTGGACTTACACAGGAGACATCTCCTTGTATCTCTTTGAGGCTGCCTGAGATCCTGCAGTATAGTTTTACAAAGGATTTCAAACCTACTGTGCTTGTCTTGGTTATAGAATCAGCAAATATCCTTTTTGTAATTTGTGTTAAATGCAAATATATTTCTGGTTTTTAACTTTGAAGAGAGATTTTCTTATTGCCTTGCACACAAACTAGTGTTTAGTTTCAGTAATTCCACAACAGGAGAATGGATACAAACATATCCCCAGGCAAGAAGCAGAAAGACAGACATGCAGATTTGATTTTAAGTCTTGAGCAGACCTTAGGCTAGAAATCTGTCCTACTAAGTCTGATTACCCTAAGTACTTGTATAGCACTTCAGGTTTTCAAAGTGGTACACAAACTATGATTAATAAATGACTGATAGACCCATGTAAAATGCGCACCTGATTATCTACCTAATTTGAGCTCAGTGTTATCATGACTGTGCTCATCGACTGATTAGCTGCACATGCAAATGGCCTATGCTGGCATTGTATGGATGCCGTTCCCAATCAGCTGCAGCAGTCGGGATAACAGAGTGGACAATGCACATTTTCTTTGAAGGTCTCAGCTGCCCAGCTCTCCTTTGGCTCCCCACTGCCTTCACCAGGGCAGAGCGATGTGGGGTGGATGGGGGGGACTTGCCTGGTCGTCCAGGGGCAGCTCACAGAAGGCAGGGATGTATTTGGCCCACTCCACCAGCACGAGCAGCTGCTGCTTTATGGACTCACACACATCAGAGATGTTGGCAATCTTCTTCCCTCGGATGTCTCCGTTGATCACAGGAACCGGGGATGATATCTGGAAGGAGAGAAGAGATCCTTCAGCTTTCAGTACTACAGAGGAAACATAGACAGGAAAATCCCCAGCCCATGGGTTGTGTGGATGCAGACTCCATCATCAATGATTACTTTTTCCTGTTGCACATCCAGCCCCCAGAATACGTGGCCCAGCACAACTCATTTAAATTGAGATCAGCCTGGGGATCTGTGAACATGAAATGCTTCAGAGCTGAGGCTGTGGATCATCTTGGTAAACTGGCATGCCTTGAAGAGACTGGAAAGCACAGAAGAAATGTTTCTAAAGGGAAGATCTTCCTCCCACTGAACAAATGTGCTCAGTCAAGATCCAGGAGGGAACAGAAGGGCTTGTGTAGCAGTCAGCCTCACCAGTAGCAAGGACAAGCCCACCCAGTGCTGCTGCACGAGGGTCTCACCAAAGGGCAGAGAACTGTTCCCCCTTCCACGCTGCTCCAAAGCCAGTGCTTGGCCAGACCTGCTTTGTCTGCTTATGACAGGAGGCACGGAGGCTCTACTTCTCCTCCTGTCTGAGTCAGCATGAGCACAAGAAGTCTCTGCTGAAGACGGCTTTCCAGGTCTGACATTGCTTTCTGTGAGCACCAGGTCATTAATATTTGACATTACCCAATCTGAAATGCTGAAGACCAACTTTAAAGACAATAACCTCCCACCTCCTCCGGCTTTTAGGCCCTTTTGGCAAAACTGCACATGTGCAAACACGCCCACAACACAGGTCGCATTTTTTGCATGGCGAATTATATGTGATTGCAGAGGCAAATGGGGCCATTTCATTTGCAAAGGACAAGCCTGACAACTCTGCAAGTCCCGTCACACGGAGCTGGAAAGAACATCTCCCCCAAACCAGGCACCCAACCTCCTGTCCTTCTCATGCATAGCTGCTCACCCAGCTCATCTAAAAATTTGCCCTTAGTCACTACTTTATGCTCATGCTTCTGTAAGCAATTAACTCGACCCCATCGCTGCCCTCCGCCTGCCCTCTGTGCTCTTGTACATCAGCTCTTCCTGTCCTGTTCCTGCCAGCATTTTCAGCTTGGACCTTGCCAGCCTCCCTAAGGAAATGGAATTCAAACGCCACCTGCTTTTTTTTTTTTTTTTCCCCAGGTTGCATTACCTGGAAGCTTTCCAGCTCTCGAGCTATTATTGAATAAATAAGATTGTAAAAATCTCACCATGTATTACCCTAATCAGAGAGCCCGGAAGGCTTAGCAAATAAATAAAGACCTCTGAGTGAGTGACCCGAGATCTTGGAGAAAGCAGCTCCTCAGCAGTATCTTGTTCTAATTAGCTAGGCACATAAAAGTTACCAATTACCGTCCTGGAGCCTGCCTTGTTTAATGAATCTCTCTGTGCTCTGTGGGAGAGCAGGAGCTCCCCTGGATTTGTTGATGGTTGTAGTTTTTATCAGCAGACCCTGCTCCAGGCTTACATATGATGCAGGACTCAGTCCCAGAAATATCCTTCCCTTGTACATCTGGTGACTTGAGACCCCATTATCTCACACCTCTGGGAGCAGCACCAACATTATTTTATAGGGTATATACATATATTAGGGCCTGCATAGGACAAGGTGAGACATGGGGTGAGACTGGATATGCTTCTTGTGTACAGGATTGGCCCTTGGCTCTTCTGGCATATCCCCGCCTCAGAGAAGTGGACCTTACAGCCTGAGCCCTAGCCTGGAGCCCAAAGCATGGCATGTCCTGTCCTGGAGCATCTCCTGGGACACCCTTCAGGATAATATGACCCTTGAAGCAAGGAAGAACATGGACTGCCAACTTGAACCCCTCCTCATTTTCCACGGGAGGAGGAATGCTGCTCTCCCCAGCTCCCATGAAGAGTGGCAGCTCTTGCCTCCAGCACAGCCCCATCCTCATCACTTGTTCTCACAGACAAACCCTCCCCGCAGCCTGTGCGCTCCCGTCCTGTCCTGTGTCCTCTCAGAGAGTGCTGATCTGATTTACACCATTTGCAATATCCAGATTCTTAAATCAGAGTAATCTCTTCAGGTGAATGCTCTAGGAAATAAGTCTTGGCAGTATGCTTGTGGAAATGGGGAATTTCAAGTAGCCACTGTAAAGAATATCTGCATAAAACAAGCATGAAACTGATTCCTTGTGAAACTGCAGGAAGCCAGAATCTGAAGTTCCTAAAAGCCGATGGGGAAGGGAGGCTTCTCATGTGAAGCCAGCGGCTTGGCTCACTTAGGTGTCTGCAGCTCCTTGGATTTCAATAATTCTACCCTATTTCCTTCCAGCAGGCTCTCCAGCCTTCATGTGTCCCATCAAAGCAGAACAGATTATTGCATATTATTACAATGGATCAAGGAGCATTAAAAGGATGGTTTCAGGTAACAAATGCCTTTGAAAAAACAGTGTTGAGTTGGCAGATACGTTACTTAGAAAAGAGGTAGTAATTTGAAGACTTAGCTATTAAATACTCAACTGGCTCTACTAGCCAGATAGTGCCTGATGCTTTTGTATTTGCCAAACAAGAAAGAAGAGGTACCTGTTGTGCCAGGACTTCTGCCTGCAGTAAGACATTGATGGAGGGCAAGCTGCTGTCTTCATAACTTGATCTCCGGGTGCTGATTCGGTCCCGTTCATTTTGTACAGCTGCAAGAGAATATTTTGGCTGAGCTGCAGGTAGTTCATGGCAATGCACACCAAAAACTAGCACAGGCTTTTGGCATTCCCCTTCCCTAGCTGCAGTTTCCCAGTTTCCCTGCCTGGCAGGGCAGAGGCACAGCTGTGTCTGGTTTGTGATGGGATGCCTGCAGGAGCTGACTACATCGGGTGGTTCTGTTTTCACATTCACTTTACTAGGCTTTCCTGGGATGGAGTAGTTTCAGAAACCAAACACCTGGTTCAAAGCCTGTAGAGTTCAATGGGAAAGTTTCCTTTCAAACAATCTGGCTCTGAGTTTTTTGATTTCCAGATATGGGGTCTGAAATGGTGGCTATGCTCAGCATGCAGCCCAAAGCTTATGTGCGAAACGGAGGAGTCGAGTATCTGCATGCCTTCTTTGTCCAAACGACTTCTGTGAGCTCCATTTGGGAAGCTCTTGCACCAGGTAGGTGCAGTTGGAAAACTTCCATCTAAGCTACAATAAGGAAGGAAGTGCAGAACAGCTCCTCCTTACCTATCCAGAGCAACAGAGCTCTCTCATACCTTATTGTAAAGGGAGTCCCAGGACAGGTTTGACCCCTACTTGGTCTAGTCTTGAGGACCTGGGCTTTGAGTCTAGAGGTGGCAGCAGCCAGAGCAGAAGTAGTAGTGCTGAGGAGGGGGATTTACCTCTCCGTCTGCCATGAGGCCGTGGGCTGGCCGTAACTCACCATGGCCACGCCAGTCAAAGCCGTATGCTCAAATAAGGTATTGATCGATGGCAGGAGAAACGGAACAGTCCCTGCCTTAGGCTGGTGGCTCTCTGGATTGATACGTTCTCAATGTATAAATCCGCCTGATAAAAAGCAATAATGAGGCTGGGCCAGGAGAAAAGCCCTGCAGTCAGCGGCTGTAAATAGGAGCTCTCAAGGTTATGCTGCTTGTTATCAGTAGCAGGCCCCCGAGTTCAGTCACGCCATGATGTTTTCCAAATGTTTGCTCAGTATTAGCTGGTCATGCACCTAATGTAACTTCTATTGAATATTAACAGACAGCAGCAAAGCTCTGGGCATGGGATGAGCGGGCGTTGCAGGGAGAGGAGGATTCCTATGTTCTTCAGGAAAAGTCAAGCCAAGTTCCTTGCAATACCTCATCCCCTTTAACAGGGAATAACTGTTCCTGCTCAGAGGTGTTCCTGCACGCCGGTGTTCCTGGGGAAGCCACCCAGGTACCACTGGTACTTCCCTGTTGTCTTCAAGGACCCCTTTTCTCTTAAGTTTCTCCTCAAGGGGGTGTGAATTGGGGGGAGCAGAGTGTTTAATTTCTCTGCATGGAACAACAGGGCCAAACGCCTCCTGGTTGTCCCTTTGCAGACATCAATGGGGTGAGATCTACGGGGTGCCAGGCAGCTCCTCTGGGCTGCTTCTGGCAGTTTGTCCCTCTGCCAGCAGGGCCACCAGCAGGGCCACCAGTGGGGCCACCAGTGGGGCCACAGCAGCCCCAGGTTTCCTTGCCACTGTGAATAGTCCTAAGAACCAAGCAGGGCTAAACAAGAGGTGAATCCTGTCCCGTCATGTCTAAGTCACAGGGACCTGAAGGGCTGCAGAGACAGAGAGGCAGGGAAGTTGGTGGGGTTAGCCTGGGCCACGCAGAGGGGTGGATATCTTTACTCCTTTCATATGGAGTTAAATAGCCAAAATGCTCCACCTCGCTTTGGGTCCTTTCTGCTGTGGTTGATGTATCAGATAAAACTAACCTCTCTGCAGAGGGTCAGAAAGAACCTGTATGCACATTAGGAAAAAAAAAGGCACAAAATGACAGTTGGACCTTTGCTGGACTCACCCATCCAGCTGTGGATTTCATGGTGTCTCTGGGGCAACAGCACTGTGAGCAGTTTTCCCAAAGTGTTTCCAAATTTCCAGGCCTTCTTTGAAATTTCTGCTTCTCACTGATGTTGAGAAGCATTCCCAAACCGCTGGGATGCCCCAGCTATGTGGAGGCACAGGTGATGTGTGTATCAGTGTGAGCGACAGTGAGCTGAAGAGGCACAGGTGTAATTTGTGTGTACAAGCACGGGCAGTTCTGAGATACAAGTATGGTCGTGTGGCATTCTTGTGGGCTTGTCTTTGTTGGCATTTTGAGAAGTGCCCTGAGAAGGGACCCTGAAACTGAATTTGGGAGCGTGCAGGGTCCTCATGCCTTGCCCTCAACTGTTGGGACGACGGCTGCTTGCAGGGATTTTGCATGGGTGGGAGTGGGCAGGTTGGGCACATGCAGGGCTCAGGACTGGAGGCCAAAACTCTCCCTAAACCCCTCTGTGATGGGGGTCTGGATCTGTGCACAGGAGAGCACTGTGGAGGGAAAACAGGGCGAAGATGGCTGGGCAAGCATGTACACGGCCGGGGCTAGCCTTGGGCTGCGAGGGCCTCCTCAAAGACATGTAGCCAGTGTGACTGCTGCTGGGGGGAGCACGGGCAAGCCACACCATCACCCACCTTCCTTCTTCAT
>NW_009610436.1:21403-31000 GCF_000690535.1 Cariama cristata
GAAGCACTTCTTAAGCCTGCAGTATCGGCACTGGTTTCTTTTGTCTTTGTCTACCACACACTGCCTGTTAAACCTGGGAAGAAAGAGAGGTGTGAGGAGCAGCAAAGACTGAGCCTGAAGGCAGGACAAGACAGAGCCCCAGGCTCCAAGATACGCTCAGAGCAGGTTCCCGGAGGCTCACCCTGAGAAAGGAGCCCCAGTCTACACCATTTCCATGCTTATTTTAACCTGAGGTTTCTTCTTTGCATTGAACATCTCAGTTCTCTGCTCTACCTCTGGATGTTCGATAAGGACATGCTAGAGCTGACAGTCACATGCAGGAGATCAGGCTGCTGGTCTTACTCACTAACCACCAGGCATAAGATGCTCATGATGGACTAACAGCCCCAGTGACGTTAAAAGTGTGAGCCAGGAGGGTCAAAGCCAACTTAGTAGCCTCTGTTGTAAGAGGCTGTTAGATCCCAGTTAGAAGGGAGGAAGAATGCATTTATTCTGAATAAAAAAAAGGATAGAGGGTTGTTCTTGAGCTAGTAAGCTTAAGAAGTGGGTTTAAGTCCCTGCATCTCTCCAGGGCTGTGTCTGGGATCCAGGCAGGTTGGTTCTGACCTCTGGACAGCATCGCTGGTGTGCAAACAGCTCTGCAGCCACCTGCACTTCAGAGAGGACTTGGGAAGCAACCAGCTCCTTCCCTCCACACTTGTATCACCAAATCCATCACACATGGCAGGGCAAACACTGATCTGCCACGCGTGTGGCTCTTGCATGCAGCACAAGCCTGGTGGCCATTTGCAGCATGAATTTCACTTGCAAATTTGCTCTAGTTTACTGCAGATTCATCCCGCTTGCAAAGTAAAGACAAAGGCGTACAGAGCTGGGAAAGGGCTCCCAGTCCTGCTGTGCTCTGTAGCTTTTGAAAGGCTTGTTTCTACTGTGCTCTTTAAAGCCCCAAGCTAAGATTTGCCCAAATGGATGCTTGAAAGCAGCTTTTTAAGCATTTCTATAGCACTTACATAAAAGCCCTAGTCTCCAAAGAACTGGGCACTTTGGCATTTCCACTGGAGCTGTGGGGAGAGGGCTCCCTGGGCAGCCAGCTTAAATAACCCCGGCATACAGGTGATAACGTGCTTCACATGCACTCATCAACCTGGAGCTGCTTTCTGTCACTCAGATTTGAGAGTCATGTTGCTCTTCATGGTCTCCAAGCGGCTGTCAGGCCATCAGGAGTAACTGACTCAAAAAGCCCGAGTAATTTATACACTCTGAGCTGAGAATTCCTTGGTTTCCTTTGCAACTCTCTACATGTGGGTTGCACAGAGCAGGGAGCAGGCAGGTCACAGCCGCTGATGGCACGGGAGAGCCACGGGCTACCACCAACAACACAAGGTGCAGTGCAGGAGTTGCAGGAGCAACATGGGTGCCTCAGCCTCGGGAGACATGCACATTATGCTGCCCAGCTTGTCGCTCCTTAGGTGTTCTTTTATCATGTAACAGGCAGTGACAGCATTTTAGGTTGATGGCAGACACACTTCCATCTCGTGATGGAGGAGGGATGGAAGCCCACTGAGGTGCCCCCAGGGAGTGAGTGGGGTTTGCGCTGCACTCAGAGCACTGAGTAGCAAGATGATCAGCCCCTGTAATAGGGCTTCCCCCCCAGCATCACCTTGCTTGCTGGCCACATCCACAGTTGGCCATGTCCATTTGGAAGAACATGTGCTTGGCCTCTAAAAGAATGGCACAAGACCTCCCAGGGTCTTTCCCCAGTGATCACTGGAGGGCAATCCCTGGGTGAGAGTGGTCTCTGACCCTTCCCAGCCGGGGCATGAGGTCAGGGAAGGTGATGGAGGACACAGGGAGGATGAAGAGGATGGAGGACCATGCTGCTGCACTTTGAGGGCTTTGCCATTCAGCTCCTAGGAACTGTTTTGTCTCAACCACACAACTCCGTTCCCTCTGTCCTTACCTGCAGGAGTACATGTGGTTCTTCCGGACGCTCCTCCTGAAGAAGCCTTTGCAGCCATCGCAGCTGGAAGCCCCGTAATGCTTCCCTGTGGCGCGGTCCCCACAAATGGCACACAGCGCGCTCACCCCGATGCTGTTGGAAGTGTTGAGGTTGGCTGCTTCTGATGGAGACGTGTCTGCTTGGGGAAGGGCACAGGAAGAAGAAGACAGTGAGACAGACAGCCAACATTTGCTAACTCAGTTTCCAGGGAGAGACTTGATTTTTGGAGGAACCGGGCAGCTGCAGCCAAGCTGTGTGGCAGGAGCCAGTCAGAGAGGTGTGTAAGGAGTGGCGGGTGCTCCGGGTGTCTTAAGTCATTGCATTTTGAGTGTGCAAAATCTCCCCATGTGCCGGGGTGAAACAGCTCTTCCCAAAGGCCTGACTGCAGCGATGCCTTCAGACAAAGTGGAACCCCCTTTGCAGGAGTCACAGAGCAGAGCCAAAATTCCTTGGGGATTTGCAGACGCTTTGGGCTGCAGTAGCGTGGCCAGAGAAAAAGCTGGTGCAGGGTTAAAGCTGAGGTATTACAGCTCAGGGTGAGCAGCTGATTTATTAGAGAGGTGTTTTGTGTTCCAGCACAGAGCCCAAGACAGCCCTGAGCAGAGGCTATTGGGGGAAGGAGGTGACCAGCTCCCTGTGCTGGAGAGCCTCTCTGCCAGGCACGGAGCTCCAGCCTGCACAGCAGTTCCTCAGGGGAACAAGACTTTCAGCGCATAACAAACTCAAATGACTTCAGCTGGAAAACTCTTGTGGGCAAACACTACCCCTGCAAGGAAGGACTGATCAAGCTAACCCAGAAAGAAAGGATGATGCCATAGCATGGAGGAGGGTGTACGTTGGGTGTCTTCCAGAGCCTGGTAGCACCACAGCTCAGACTGATGTGTCTTACAGTCCTTACACAGACCGAGGGGGCTGGCACTTGCAGGGCTCTGTTGGGAGGATGGGGAATTGTAGCAGCCTCCGAAGGAAAGGACATCTGAAAGGCTTGAAACCATACAAGGCCTACACTAAACCCCCTCCAGCAAGCCAAACAAACCTCAAGGCTGAAGGGATCAGCCCTTAATTCGGTTGATCTAATTGTCCCCTCCCATGTACATTTTCCTGTATCAGCACAGGCACATTCCCCTGCCTCAGTGGAAATCCTGGTTGCAAATGATATCCAGGATCTACAAAGCCATAGAAACCTGCTGGGATTCTAATACTTGAGTCTATTGGTCCCTGGTCTCTGGGTTTGGCAGGGATGCAGTTAACTCTCACCCTGGGAGGGCCACAGCTGCTCCCACTTGGCACCCAGCAGAAAGGGGGCTGGGTGCTATAAAAGGGCTGGTCCCAGCAACGTTCCTTTTGGTAGCTGGAGCATGGGTGCTAGGGGAGGCTGAGGCAATGCTGCCTGGGGCAGGGCTACAATTTTATCTTTTATTTTGCAGAGAAAGGTGTGTTGCAGCAGGCACCGCGCAGCCTGCTCCTGCCATCCCTCAGCAGGAGTAACTGGTGTGGGTCCAGCTGCAAACTAGCAGAGGGGATCTCAAGCCAGCCCCTTCCCTGGCTCTGGCAGCACCTTTCATTTCCCTGCCTGCTTTCTGTCTTTCTAATTCCTTGTGTCTCTCCTATATTTCTTTCCGAGTCAGTTTGCTGTCTCTCTGCATCCCTGCCCGGCACACCCTGTCACACAGCCGCAGTGCTGCCCATGCAAAGCTCCTCTCTCCACTCCCAAAGCCCTGAGCTCCTCCCAAGCCCGTTCTGGCTGTCTCTTGTCCCTGCAAGCAGCTTGCTTCCAAAAACATCCTTCCTCCCAACGCATCCCAAGGGCTCGGCTGGATGAAGGTCATTCCAGAAGGAAAGATAGATTTCCAGTTTCATCTACATGTAGGACTTGCACAAGAGAGGAAGAGCTGATCTGCCTATAATCGCGTTACTTAGCTGTCTGTGACAGCTCAGATAAATCCCTTTTTAGCAGTGTATCATGCTGTAATCAGATGAACATAGAACAGGAAAAACTGGCACCATTATCAAAGAAATTACAACATCTTAGTCTAACAGCCAACCAACAATGAAATTATTGCCTAATGGATAATTTTCCAATTAAGTTTATTTTGTAGTGCCAGAAATGCAGGCTTCTGGCTGCTGCAATGAAATGAGTTTAACGGGATTGATTTGGAGTTAAGATAAATGGAGGAAAGGAAAAATCTGACTTTCAGACCTTGCAGATGAGACTTGTGTTAGGATAGGAGCTCGTGGAGAGTTCCTCGAGCCTGTCTGAACACGGGATGTGATGGTGACAAACTTGGTCACTGCTGAGCAGCAGCCTCTGGGCTGGAGCTGCAGAGCTGTGCAGGGCAGGGGCCGAGCTCTCCTTGGCCAGAATAGGAGGCAGAGATTTTGCAGGCAGAGGTGCAGGCAGACGTGCGGGCAGTTGCTAGGGTGCCAAAGCAGCCATGGAGGCAAGACCTGCCCCTGGTCTGGAGCTGGGCAGAGGAGGAGGAGAGGTGATGGTGCTGCCTGACCCAGCTGACTCATCCACCCCTAGGGTGTATTTCATATTGCACCTGATCTCGTCATATAAAATTTTCCTGTCCCTCTGCCCCATGGAGCCCTTGATCCGGGGGGACTGAGTCACAGTGCCCCGTGCATGAGCTTCTGCGTCCTGGGTGGGAGAGGGGGCACGGAGAGGGAGCAAGACCTGGGCTTGTCCCAGAGGGTCCAGATGGGCATCAGCAGAGCCGAAGGGAGCTGCTCTCGGCCCTGAGACCCCTGGGTGGGTAGGACCAGCCCCCAGGAGTGGAGAAGGGGCTGAGACCCAGGGCAGTGGGGGGGTTATTGCACAGCAGAGCCACTTTGGCACCACGATGTCCCATCCATGACAGAGCAGAGCCATAACCCGGGGAAGACCCTCACAGGCTGTGAGGGGAGAGCCCACGCTGCCAGCACAGCCCTCCCGGGACAGGGCTGCCTCGGCAGCCTCGGTGACGCAGCAGGCAGGAGGAAAGGGCTCGGCGGGTCACTTTCTGTGGTGTGCTGCGTTTAGTCATTAACCTCATATTTAGAGAGACTTTAGGGGGGACTTGGAGAGAAATCTCCTGTTATCTCTGAGCATTTAATCACCAGGACTTCTTGGTCCCCAAATGGGTGGGCCAGTGTTGTGAATCCTGTTGAGTTAAGGGTGATCCTACCCCGCTGAGGGGATGGGAACGCTCGTCTATGCTCGCCAGGTCCCCTTGCCCCTCTTCCCAGGGGCTGAGCCTCCTAACCCCGCAGTGCTCCCAGGGAAAGGGATGCCACCCCGCACCCCAGCGCTGCACGGGGAAGGGCCATGGCCTCGGGGCAGCTGTGGTGGCAGTGCCTGAATCTGTTTTCGTAGTGATTTCCACTCTTGCCAGGCACTAAATGGCTTTCTGCCCCAGGAAAACCCAGCTCCAGCTGCTGCTGGGGTGGGACTGGCTCTCTGCTCTGGAGCCACAGGCTTGGTCTTCTGTCTGGTGAGCCGTCATCAGTGTTTCACCCGGAAACTTTTGGCTAATCTTTTCTTTTGGTTGGGGTCTGGGGGAGGTGAGACCCTCCCCCATGCTCAGCCCCAGCCTTGGTCCCTGGGCTGAATGTCTGGTGGGGCCCTCTCATTTCACCCCGCTCCTGGCGTGTGCCCATCCCCGAGGTGTCTGGGCTGCAGGGCACCATCCCACCTGTACTGAGCACAGCATTGCTCCACCACCTCTATTTTTCCCTGCGGGAAGGAGAAACCCCTGAGTGAGCTGCTAGTCCCCCCTGAACTGACACCCCTGCCGTGCACCAGCCCTCCCCGGGAGCATTTCAATCGCCACCCCAGGGACTTCTTCTCCTGCAGCCCCCAGCTCATCCCACCACAGTGGAAGGGAGAAGACGGAGAGGACTTACCGTTGCCCATAGCCAGCACTTGCATGTTCTCAAACTCCAGGGTGGTATACGCCGGGTCTAGCGCTGAGCTATAATCTGCCATCTCCATGTCTATTAGGGCTTTGGAAAGGCGCATTATCATCAGCAAACACGGGCCAGATTGTACCGATTCCCTTGTCCGAGGCTATTGGCCCTTCTGCCTCCCTCTGCCTTCGCTGCGTCCCCTATCTGTTGTCTTTTATTTCAAATATTTCTCTGAAAGGATTTGCTGAGCCTCAAGGCCTATACTCCCCAGAGGGGTGGAGGCAGGAGGCAGGGGGTTAATCTTTAATCATCTCACCCACTGCCGAACGCTGCTAAGCTGTTTTTTTTTGGTGGAGCAGCAGTGATTCTTGTTGATTGTTTATTATTGAATCTCGAGGTCCTTTGCCGATCCCGGTTCCCGGGCACAGGCAGGACCACGGGAGCAGGCGCTTGCCGACAAGGGAACACCTTCCCGGGCTATTGACCTTGATGCTGAGCTGCTTTTGTTGGTCTTAATTGTACCTGGGGTGGAAAACTTGGAAAAAACCCTGCTGGGAGAACAAGGTTGCTCTTCACTTCTGTCCCTGCCTTCTCTCCACTGTTGATTGCCTTCTCCCCCCTGATTTCCCTTTCTCTCACTCCCGCCATCCCTCCCACACCTTTTCCTTTTTCTCCCTCCCTGTCAGAGAAGGTCAGCGCCTGCCTGGCAATTTACACGTTGCTATGCAAAGTAACAACGTATGACTCCTTTTACTTCCCTATAAACTGAGTTTTACAGGGGCTGGATGCCCTATAAACAGATCTCACTCTGCAGCCGTGCCCAAATGGCAAGTGGAGCCGGAGGTTGCACGGGTGCCCTGGGCATCACCGCGGCTGCTCCTGTCCCACCGCCGGAGCCACCCTGTGCTGGACACCCCCCAGCCTTGGGTTTTGACTGATGCATCTTAAAATTTTCACTAGGTTTTTTACACCGTGGCAGAACTTTACTCTGTAGCGGGATTTTTCCTTCTGCGGGCACAGCTGCTGCCAGCTCCCTACCACCAGCACCAACAGTGGTTCTGCCGCTGCACGCAGACCTTGGGTCCAACCCTGCTGGTACGGGGCAGGGGGGACCGGAGCGAGCAGCAGGGCTGCCTGTGCTCTCCTCCTTGCTAACCTGGGTGCTCTCCTCCCCTGCTGCCCTGGGCACATCACTCCTCTGCCTTAGACAGGACTGAGACGTTTCAGTGTAACTGCAAGATCAATGAGTGCGAATTTAATCGATCGCTGAACGGCATCGGCTGCATGACGCAGGAGAACCAGCAATTCATGGTTTGGTATCAGCTCGCTCTGTGTTGAAAACATCCTCGTGATTTCGCAACTAGCAGCAGATGACTGAGTGCACACGCTGCTGATTTGGGCTCCCAACTGGCTTGTATTTGTGCTTCCCAGGCACCCCAATGCAGCCCCGGCCCCACTGGCACCCCGAGCCGCCCTGGCCATGGTGGCATTGCTGCCACAACGTGACACCAAGGTCTCTGGCTCCACAACAGCCCGTGCCTTTGGGCAGTGACACTAGCGATGATTTGCTGTTCACATTTTAGCAGCACAAGGGATCGTTCAAGCAGCCCTTGCCCCCCAAAACTATGCCCTATGTAGCACTTCCAAACAGCTCTTCTACCCTAAGGCTACAGGTCTGCAGGAGTGAAGCTGAGCACAGGGGAGAGCCCCTGCTTTCTCACTTGAGACTGGTGATAAATGATCCTTTGCTGCAGGGAAAACAGTCATCTGGTCTGTGTTCCCGAGAGACAGGCCAGAGCTCTCCGCACTCACGTGCCGGTGGCTCTTCCCTTCAAAAAAAAGCCAAAAATTATTTGTGTGGTGTGCACACTGGGATGGGGATGCTAAGGTAGAGCATAGCCCCCTCCGTGGCCTCGTCCCAGGGACCTCCGTCCCAATCCTGGCCGGGCCACAGTGATCCCTTTGATTAGATAAATGCTACAGACACTAGGTCAAATATGTGCAGGATTTGCCACAGCGTCTAGTAAAATGTTGTAAAAGCATGGCCTGTTTTGCTCTGCTCAGCAAAACAAACCTTTTGCTTAGCCTGCTGAGCAAGGAAGGCTGCAAAGACCGTTTGCTTCCCGGGCAGCAAGGATTAAAATGGCTGGGAATAGAAATCGGAGAGGCAGCGTGTGCGGGAGAGCAGCAGATAAGGAGCGGGGAAGTTTGGAGAGCATTAGGTGGCTCACGAGGCCGGGACTGTCAATGGGACGTGGCACTTTCCGCCCGGGGTCGTGTTGATTGTCGTTTTCTCACTACCGGTATCTTCTGTGGGTCGTTGGTGCCCCCTCCCAAATCCCTTGTCTTGGCGTGGAGGTCAAGGACCAGACCAGCCAAGGACACGGCATGCTTCCTTTGCCCCGGAGATGGGCTCATGATGGAAACGCACCGGCTGCTCCCTGGGCACCGTTTGCTGTGGGAGATGATGTCTGCCCAGGGATGTTCTGCCAGGGAAGTCTGTCCTTGTCTTCCTCGACATCCCTGCGTGGTGGGTTTTGGGAGAGCTTGCCAAAGTAGTCATGGCTTGTACTAGTCAACAGGACCCCACAGCCCTGCAGCTGTTTTAGGTTGGAGATGTTTGAGTCAGCAGCCGTTTGTGAGGCTGATTCAAACACTTCTGTCCTACAGAAGATGTTTTGTCATTTTTATTCCAGAGAGAGACAGCTTGTAGCTGGCAAACCCCCACTGGTAGGCGAAGGCTGTTCCCAGACCAGGTGCTCAGGGGAAGTTCAGCTTTCAGGCCCTCTCCTCTCTCCTCCTGTCCCCATTTTCTGTGCCCTCCACGCACCGTTTCCTATGCCGTGAGAAGGCTGCAAAGGAAACCATGACAGCTCCGGGGCATGAAGTGTTCTGCGCCAAGTGATTATTTAATTTTTATCTTTTGAGCAGTAAATCCTTTCCCACACCGGCACATCATGACACTAATTCTGCCTTATCTATATATCCCTGACTGGCAAATTCATCCAAAGCAAAAGAGGATTCCCTGAAAATAAGATCTATGCTTCTTAGTAAATGAGGATCAAGAATAGAGTATTTAATAGAGCATTTATGGTAAGGATGCCATCAGCTATCGTGCTTGATAGCTCTTCGCGTCAAGTGGGTGAGCAGGCTCCTCTCATGGGGCTCCTCCTGCCCTTCTTGAACAGGATCAAAGGATAATTGATTGAGGTTGGAAGGGACCTTGGGATCTCTGCTCCAATCTCCTGCTGGAAGCAGGGCTAGCTGAGAGAGCAGCGTGTGTTGCTTGGGGCTTTAGTCAGTTGGGTCTTGAACACCTCCAAGGATGGAAACCGTACAACCTCTCTAGGCAACTGATGCTTGACTGTCTTCATGGTGAGAAAGTTTCTGCTTAGACACTGTCTGAACCTCTCTCTGGTTTTTATGCCCATTGATCTCCTCCCACCGTGCACCCTGTGAGGAGCCTGGCCCCGTCTTCTCCACGCCGCTGTGTGGGTTGTGCTCCTGTGGTTCCTGCTGGCCCATTTCTCCAGCGTGCTGCGGGATGGCAACCCTGCCCTCCAGTGCATCGACCGGACCCCCCAGTCTGGGGTTAAGTCTGGGGTTGCCTGCGGACTTTCTGAGCATGGACAGTGATCAGGCTGCAGCCAGGACCCTGGGGCCCTCTTACTCTTTGCTTTTCCCTCTCTGCACTCCCAAGAAATCCC
>NW_009610436.1:31053-36585 GCF_000690535.1 Cariama cristata
TCAGCAATGCCACTGCTGCCCCTTGCAGCCCCAACTCCAGATCACTCCTGCCATGTCACTCGCAGCTCCAAGGCCACTGGAGTAGCTTTTCCTTGGCATGCAAGTGAGGCGGAGATGGGCTCAGCTCTGAAACCTCTCCAGAGCAGGAAAGCCCCAAACAACGTTGGGACCCCAGCTCAGGCCATCACCATTTGGCCAAACGAGCTGTTGGGGAAACACAAAGCCGAGTTACAAGACAAAGAACAAAAGTCCCAGGGGAACATCACCAGCGTAGTCATCTCCTCACATGCAAAGGTCCCTTCTGCCCTTTTTTTTTTTTTTTTTTCCCCTTTGAAATTTCAAATTCCAGTTTGTGGACAAAGTCCTGCCTATCTGAGAATATAGATCTCCGACCACTGACCAAACTCCACTCCAAGCAGTCCCGAGGGCTGCTCTTCCCCTTGCCCACGGATGCCTCCGCTCAGTCCCCAGATCTGCCAGGATCACACCGAAACTTTTGCACCGGAGCAGAGCGTTCGTACTTGCACAAAGTGGATTTTGCACATTTCAACCTTCATGTCAGCAGCTCCCTTTCTCCACACGGAATGGGAAGGACAATCGGGAATAACCAGGTAGGAGCCTTATCACTTGCAATTCATTTGGGCAGCCATCGCAGATAGAAAATGAGAAGGAGAAACAAGGGCTTCTATTGTGCTTATACCAGCAATTTTAGGTCATCATTTAAATTAAGGAAGGGGGAAAAAAAGGCAGCTTCAGAGGGGATGGAAAACGAGAGGAAACATGAGCTCGTGAAGGCAGAGCCACTCCGTATGGTTAACTGATAACTCCAATTTGCCTCTTCCCTCTCATCTTTTCTGATTCTCCCGATTAAGCTCAACTTATTCTCATGCTAATCATTTCTTGACCTGTTTATTCTGCATTAAAAAATTAACAGAGAGCAGTTTACTGCATGACTTGCTCACACAGAACTGCTACAGATTAGCAGGCAGGCTTTAAGCCTCTGCCTAAGACTTTTGGGTCTAGCAGCCAGTCTGCACAGCTCGAGGATGAGCTTTTTTTCCTGTTTTTAAAGAACAGCTTTTTCTAAAGTCAATATAAATCCCCCTCCCTTCATGCCTTAAGTATATTTGCTCTGTGGCTATTTCCAAATGGGAAAGATAAAGCCAAGGGCTTGTGTTTTGTCAGACTTTTTTGTAAACAGGGATATTTAGGCCACACTGTCAAACCCCTCTGCCTCTACCTCAGCGTGCCGTGACTCCGGAGCAGAGTTGTCAGTGCGTTAATAAGCAGCTCCAAGGAATCTGGCAGGGGCTGGGGGGCTGTAGGTCAGTGCAGCTGAAACAAGCCCCCTGTTCAAGTGGCAGATCTTTGCCTCCACTCCAAGCAATCCTCTGATGGACACACAGATGGGGGTCTGCTCCCATGTCCATCCCCAGAATGTCCCCAGCAGCAGCAGCGAGAGGTCTCCAGGAAAACCGATGATTCAGCAGAAGTTGTTTAGGGTCTGTTTGCCCCCTGCCAGCCGCACACAGCACATCCCTGCCCTGGCAAAACACTTTGTGGAGCTGAACCAGAAAGATCTACCACCTCCATCCAGGGAGGTGGATCAGAAAGATCCAGCCCGCCCCGAGAGGCAGGAGGTGACCACAGCCACATGCCAGCCCCATGCCCAGGGGAAGACGCAGGCACTTTATTGTCCTGTTCAACAACAAATCACTCTTGGTGATTTATTTTCCCCAGCGCTGAAGCACCTGTCACTGTTGTTGGGACAGATGCTGTTGGGAGCTGGGGGCAATGCCCAGGACAGGCGATGCCTGAGCAGACCCTGGACACGCTCTCACTGGTGAGCTCGTGACATGCGGTGGCACCCGGGGCTCCCCAGCACAGCTAAGGGTGACAGAGGCAGCTTCACCACAACCTCCGGCTATTTCTCACCAATGCCAAAGTTATCAAAAAGTGGCCAAACCAACCAGAACTGTCCAGGCCCCCAGGCCATAAAATCACCGTATGGAGAATCAAGGCAGTTTTTGGACATGGGGAAGAGACACTTCAAAGGAGGTAGCAGACTCTGCTTGAACTCCTCTCCAAAAGCAACATGTGCATTTCAGCCGAAGCTCGGATGGATGTTGGAGCTCGAGGCAATTATTGGAGCTAAAATAAATAGCTGCTATGCAAAATGGGTAGTGAAAGAACTGCAAACGTGGGGATAGACAGACCATTTCAGCATATACTGCTCTAGCAATAATACCGTGCGTGCCTTCCATCCCAGGACCAGAAAGGCGTTTATTATCCTGCCTGACAAAGGCTCAGAACTGCTCCTGGGAGCAGTTTTTTTGCAAAGCCAGTAAGTTTGAGCTGTTCTCAGAAGGGCAGCTGTGCTTGAAAATGCCCGTACATTTGCTGGTGTGTATTTGCAATCACTCTGGCTGCATTGCAGCCCTCGAAAACAACGTCTGTCCTCTGGGACCTGCAAGTCAGCACTTGCGACTCTGGAAATCTGGCTGCTGCGTTCTTATGCAAAGTCACGCAACAAGCCCAAGATCGTGCGAGGAAGAGGAACGGTTAGATTCATCTTCTTCCATTACACCACAGGTTGCAACTTGGCCCAAACTACAGCTCCCATTGCTGATCCTGCTTGCCCCATCCAAACCCTACACTGTGGGCATTGCTCTCCATCCAAATCCCAAGCCAACGGAGACTCAGATGCTTTCCAGCAAAACACTCTCCTGCCTATTTGGGAGGAAATCCAGAAAAGCTCTGACTTTGCCACATGCTGTTCCAGTTTCACTGTCTATGCAGGCAGATGCTCAGCCTGAATCCAGCAGTTTAAGCCCTGTTTAAACGGGGGAGCAGAAGCCATGGGGAAGCAGCAGCACTGGAAAGAGAGTTTGCTGCAAGGAGTGAGCACCTATTGCCTTCCGTGCCTCGCCAGCTCATGCATTTAGTGTGGCAGGGATCTTGGCAGCCCAAGTCTGGACCTGCGGAGCATGAATATGATCCCTTTGGAACCGGAGTAATCTTGCAGCTTCCCAGGAAAAAGATCCCTACTGGGCTCGCAGTCTGGCAGGCAAGCACGTCTCTCCCTTCACCTTTGCCGGCTGTTTGCAGGGCTTTTAGGTTTCATTGACTTTATACATTCATTATATACACAAGAAACAGCCCCCGAATCGTTCCAGCTGGTGGAGCAATAGGTGAAGGAGGAGAACAGCCAAAATCAACAAAGGCTACAAAGCAAGTTTTACTTTTTTTTAAATTTATTTTCTCTTTTTGCGAAGGTGGATGCATCAGCACACCATGCCTACTGGAAGGGACCTCCAGTCACTGCTGGGGATCTCTGGATCAGCCCTCACTAGGAATTAAGGCAAAAGACTGCAAAGCTACTGGGGGGGGTGAGGGAGAGCTGCAGCGGGGCGAGGGCAGCAGGGGGTTGGTCTGAGCCCATGTCCCCACAGGAGGGCAAGTCAAGGGCTCCTGAAGGGCAAAAAGCATCTGCCTGTATCTGACAGCCGTGGGCCACTCCAGCTGCCCTCCTCCTGCCCTGGGCTGGCTGGCAAAGTCAGCCCTGGCTGGGGAGCTGAACTCTGGGGGAGCATCTCAGGAAAGGGCCACATGTGTGTCTGCTGGGAGGCAGCATGAGAAAGGGGGAAGGCTGCCGTGGGTGGGAGCACTGGTCAGGTCTGGACTGGGAAAGGTAGGCTAGGCATGGAAAAAAAAAAAAGGTGGTAAGTTAAAATTTGACAGATTCTGATTTCTGGCATCAGAAGGAAACAAGTTATCTCCACAGGGTGAGCAGAGTGCCTGAATAGCCTGTCTTGTCCCCAAGGTCCTCAACCTCCAGAGCAGAGCAAGTGCCAGGGGGTAAGTGGGAGCAAACCAGTCCCCAGGAGCTCCATCTCCACAGCAGCTCCACATCCCTGCAGCCCGTGGCCACCACCGCGCTCTCCTGTGCAACACAACCATCCTGTCTACTACCACAGAAACAAAAAACCACAGCAGAAAGCAAGGTACAGGCACACCGGAGCTTTCTACATGCAAGGTTTGTTGTGTGGGGGACAGCAAGGGGAGGGGATCACACGTCTCCACAGTCCCATAAACCCATGACCAGGACACTGCAGTGCCAACTGCCTGGCTACCGGCCAACAAACAACATGGCAAACTGCTAATTAGCCTCTGAGTATTCGACCTATGTCTCCAAGACAGGATAACACTGTAATTTGTCCCTTTACACTCCTGCAAGGTCCAGTGCTATTGGCCTCTTGTATCATAAAGAAATTAAAATATATTATGACCATAAACTACATCATTTGAGGAAATGAACCATTTCTAGTAAACGTATCATGGGATGCCGAAGCCATGAACTTTTCTAAATCAATCGCCAGCTGATAAAGAGCGCAGGTATGAGCTGGGAGCAGCCCCCAGCGTGTGGCTCTCCACGCGGCGCTGGCGTGGGGACCTCATCCCGAGGGGTGGTGGCTCAGGGTGCAGCTGTGCCAGGAGGCACGAACCCCACTGCCAGCACAAGCCCTGCTTGGGGGGGAATTGCTCCAGCAAGAGGAACCCCAGGATTTTTGCTGTGCCCTGGGGTCGAGCGGAGGCTGGTGGGGTGTTTTCTGGATGAGGCTCTGTAAGGTATAGCGGTCCAGGGCTTGGGATGCTCAAAACATATCCGAGTGCCTGCAAACCCCCCAGCACCCTGAGCTCAGTCACCCTCCTTGCTGCCTCTCCTCCACATCAGGGTTTCTGTGGGTGCTGGGGCCGAGGGGCTGAGCACAGAGGTGGGGGACCTGCGCTGGAGGGGGCTGCAGAGAAGGACCCAAAAAACCTTTCTAGTAAAAGCTCTGCACAACCGATAAGGTTTGCATTAAAAGTGTTTTTCTCTTCAGTTGTTTCTAAGCTTTCATCATGAGAGCTGGGTGAGTCCTGCTGCAGCCCTCTTTGGCCAAGGAGCAGGCAGCAAACAGGGCAGGACCTGGGGTTGTGCTGCAAGCTGGCAGGATCCGTCCCTGGGCCTGCTGAGGCTGCAGCATGGGGCGGTATCGCCAGAGACTGGGAACTGGGCTGAGAACGACCAATTCATCTCCCAAATGGTGCAGAGAGTCACTGGGGCATCTGTGGTATGCCAGCCTGGCTCCACCACCTCTGCCCCCAGGAGTCACAGCACTCGCTCCACCGTGCTGCCCATGTTGGGGCACCTCTCTCAAGAGCCCCAGAACCGAGCTTGGGGACATCAGCCATCGCCACCCACAAACCTGGCATGTTCGCTCTGCACAAAGCAAAACAGAAAACAGAGATGTGGAGGTCCCCTCGGATGGGGACCAGCAATATGTATGTGGGGCATGAGCATATTTTCCCCACGGCAGCCCCCGTGGCGGGGTTGCCAATGCCCTTCATCCACACAACCTCCGCAGCGCTGGCTACGTGGGAGTGCCAGGGGGAGCGTGGGGGGTACCTGGTGTTTCCTGGAGCAGGTCGTATCTGCTGCCATTCATCTTCCAGGGGTGCTCAGCTCCGTAGGCAGAGCTAGGGGAGTCT
>NW_009610437.1:0-4461 GCF_000690535.1 Cariama cristata
ATGAAAAGGAAGATAACAGAGAGAGAGGAATAAAACCTAAAGAAAAAACAAGTGATGCACAATACAATTGGTTACCACCTGCTGACTGATGCCCAGCCCATCCCCGAGCAGAAATTAGCCCCTCCTGGCCAACTCCCCCAGTTTCTATACTGGGCATGACGTTCTATGGTATGGAATATCCCTTAGGCCAGTTGGGGTCAGCGGTCCTGGCCGTGCTCCCTCCCAGCTCCTTGTGCACCTCCTTGCTGGCAGAGCATGGGAAAGTGAACAGCCCTTGACTTAGGGTAAGCACAGCTTAGCAACAACTAAAACATCACTGTGTTATCAACATTAGTCTCATACTAAATCCAAAACACAGCACTGTACCAGATACTAGGAAGAAAATTAATTCTATCCCAGCTGAAACCAGAACACTGCTTAATCCAGACCACAGGATATAGGATAAGACATATTGTGGTATCTGTTGGATCTGTTCCTGAAAGTTATTTGGGCACCTCCTTCCTGCTCAGCTGGGTGTTGAGATATTTCTGAAGACCTGGACCAAAGCACTTTCCTTGATGTTATACAGGAAGTTTGTACTGGATTTGAACCCAGATCTGCAAAGTTTAAAATGTGTTGCCCACCTCAGGACTCAAGAGGGTGATAATGTCATGTGATGGACACTTAAGCTCCAGTCACTACTCTATGACTGCACTCTTTTGTTCCTCAAAAAGCAGGGTCTCACCCAGTCCACATACACAACCACCACCGTCGCCTCCTGATAAACAGTTTTAATGCAGCAGTTACATACTTTTTGGATGAAAATAAAAAGCACGTTTCTGCTACAAAGAAAAGGATTAGGAAAGGCATTTGTAGTATGGTCTTACTTTACGTGGGTTATTTTCTGAAATATTCTGAAATATTCTCAGAAATTTCAAGTTTATGTGTTTTTTAATAAAAGCCAGCCAGGTTAAAAAAAAAGAGCTATTATCCCCTCTTCCGTCCCATCCCTCTCACAAATCAAAACTCATGGAATTAAAAAAATAAGAAGGAGAGAAAAAGAAGGAAAAAGAAAAAGGATCAAATATTTATAGGAGCATCAGCAGTCATAAAGTAACTAATCACGAGCTAAGAAATTATCTAAGGGAGCGCAGAAGGAGGTAAAAACATGAAGAAGACAATTTAGAAAATATTTGCATAAGCAAATTTATAAATACTCATATTTTTTAAACACATGTCAAAAAGAATATGTATTCTTGCTTCTACCTTTCTCATTAATATATTTAGTGCAAAAAGACATATAGGACAAAACGTTTGTCACCAATATTCTCCTCCTATTAGGAAATAATTACACAGTTTTTTCATTCTAAACTTTTAAACACAGCCTAGTTGGAAATGAATTGCCTTTGAGTTGCTAAAAAAAGCATTAGAAACTTAATCTAAGTTCATCACCAGTGCAATTTATACTATACACAACTTTAGTGAGGTGTAATTAGCAGTGCATTGCAATAATTTATTATTGGTTTAAAAAGCCTGAACAATCAGGGCCTTACAGCAAAATGGGAAAATGGGAAGCTGTGTGCCAGACATATTATTCTCGTTTACATTAATTCAGTTATTTTACCTTTGGTGCACATTCATCTATCCATACAATGCAAACGCTCCATTGAGAAGGATGCTGAATATTGAACCTTTGGCTCAATATGAAATACGAACTTTGAGGCATAGCTGCAATAATACTTCCATTTGCATTCTTATGATTAACATTCTTCTGAATAGGAAGCATCCAGTAATATTAATTGCAGAAATAGTGAGATTCCAATTGTCATAAATCACTGTGCAGTGTATAGCAAGCTCTCCGAAAACCTTATAGAAAAACTCTTTTTGTGTGTGTTTTTTTGGAGTTAATTTCAACCTCATTTTCACTAGGCTTTCCCATTTGTGTCTGTTGACAAGACAGTAATTATACTTTTCTCTTGATTAACACATTCTTTTCAGTAAGGTCCCAAACAGCTTTCACATGAAAGGCTGAATTCAACAGAGCATGGTTTTTCTCATTAAAGACTTAGCATTCACCCATAGTTAATTTATCACACAGATACTTCCTGTCTCATAGGAGGAAGGGTGGCCTTGAAGCTAAAGCTCTTGATTTGATGAGAAGTTTTGTCCACAGCAGTTGAAATGAATGCTTTTTCGAGTATGATGATTACTGAATTCATTTAGTAAGTGAGACTAGACGGGGAAATGGTATACAGTTTCTCTACTGAAGCATAGATCCAAGGGAGATTTCACCTTACTTGAAACAATATAATCTCTAACTCTGTACAAATTTATTGAATCTTTATTTAAATATTTGTATCTTTGTATCAAGTCAACATTTCCCTCTTCACTACTATGTCTTTCCTCAGCCTTGTTAGCAAAATTGGCAATATTCATTGCTTAATCAAAGCAAGCAATGTTGACATTTGGTGCATCAGCTTTCATTCGTAACAGGCGTACGATGCAATGATTTATTTTGATGTATTACATTGTACCCTAAAGAGCAACCAAAAATAAGAATGCTTTCATTATCAGTGTTGTGAAAACAAAGCATCTGCATCAGGGACCACACACAAGAAGAGAACAATTTCTTGCCACCTGTGCTCTTTAATCCAGACTTTTGATGATTGGATTGTTTTGGGGTTTGCTTGTGTGGGGACTTTTTGGATATGTTATTTCCAAATGTATTGTATATTCAAAAAGCAACTGAAGGGTCTAAGCAGTGTTCAGTCCTGGAAATAGCAGAGCTTTTCCTGGCTAGCATGCTGCTTGAGTCCATCCTTGATTAACTCACAGCAGGTGAGATGCCCCTGAATTACTGTGATACCAATTGAATTCCTAATGACAGTGTCAACTTTGCAAGAAAACATCCCCCCTGAGATGACAGTGTCATCCTCAATAGCACAAGAAATGGTCATAGATGGCCTGGTTGCCTCTGGGAGGCTGAGGGAAGGAAGTAGATCATGGAAATGCCCTCACCAAGGATGTTCAGACTACTCATTTCTGGCCAGGAATACTTTAGTCTCCATCTCTGGGCCTGATCTGAGGATCCTGCAAAGCAGTTAGACGTGTTCTGTAGTCCACTCCATCCCCAATTAATCCTTTTAGCAGATGTTTACCATTAAGCACAAGTTTACGTCTCACTGGAGCCGGCAGAGCTTCAATACGTGCCTGAAGTCAAGCGTTCCCTCAGAGCACCGTGGCTGAATGGGGACAGCCTGATGAGTCGGAGACACTTTCTCACGACCAGGATTAAATAAATACATACATACATAAACTGGTCACTGCTGCTTCTGATTGCGTCAATGCTGCACATTTCTCTCCATCTCTTTTTCTGTTACCGTCTTCTGCTCTAAGTCATGACTGAGGGTTTGCTTTCACAGCCGTTAAGTGGAGTGAGGTGGGAAGTGGATACAGCGCATGGGGAAATGAGCTGAAAATGATCCTCCCAAATGAAGCTCTGCTCACAGGACAACCTCTCATTATTTTGTTCCTCCATGGAGAACAGAAAGTCATGGCTGATGTATTTGGAGATTATAGGCAAGTTTCAAAAGGCAGCAAATAAGAGCAGAAGAGTCTCATTGAGTTCAGCAGAGTCAAAGGACATCTTTCTGTAAAGCAGTGTATCCCTTTGTAATGACTGAAGCCCAGTCACCACCATAACCTTCTTGCTCTCTACAACGGCCTTAAAGGAGGTGATAGTGAGGTGGGGGTCGGTCTCTTCTCCCAAATTACAAGCGATAGGACAAGAGGAAATGGTCTCAAGTTGCACCAGGGGAGGTTTAGATTGGATATTAGGAAAATTTTCCTCCCCAAAAGGGTTGTCAAGCATTGGAACAGGCTGCCCAGGAGTGATTGAGTGTCCGTCCCTGGAGGTATTTAAAAGATGTGTAGATGTGGCACTTGGGTACATGGATTAGTGGTGGGCTTGATAGTGTTAGGTTTACCGTTGGACTCGGTGATCTTAAAGGTCCCTTTCAATCTAAATGAGTCTATTCTTCCATAAACACACTTCAGACCTTCATATCCTCTGTTCTGCACACTAAATCGACACCCCGTGAAGAAATGTTTATTTGCTTTGGCCTAACCTTTCATTGCCATATATACCGACAGCTTGTCATCAGAAAAAAACAAATTATTATAATTATCATCATGATCATCATCCATGCAATCAGCCCTTGGTGGGAAATTCATGGGGAAGGCAGAGCTTAGAGGTCTAGCAGGAGGTCCTTCACAACCAACCCATAACAGGTGACAAGATTTGCCTAGAGGGACCGTCATTTCCAGACACTGATTCAGCTGGGCAAGAGTTAAGGTTTGTTAGCCATCCCTCTTTTGGATAAAAAGGGAACAAGGGAGGACTATTAGAGGGAGGATGGAGAGTGCAGGCTGAGCCACCCTGGGGGAGGAACCATAGAAGCAGTTAAGCCTGGAGAGCTGCTC
>NW_009610437.1:4479-99375 GCF_000690535.1 Cariama cristata
CCCTAAGCACCTCTTCTTTTTCACCCACACATCAAGTCAATTTTGAACCTCATCAGCCAGGACAGCTCCCAGTAGAGTGTTTTGCACATCCCAGTCTGTTCCAATTGTGTCGTAGGGGCCATTTCACAGTACTTTCTCTCTGCTGGTTTGGGTGTTTTTTTTTTTGAATAAGGGTGAGGTTGGTTTTTAAGCAGCTTATAGAACAGGTTGGAAAAGGCTACATGGTGGAGGCTTCTCAGAATTAAGATAATTTTCTCAGTGTGTAATAATTTCAAGTGAAAAATTTGATTTCTGAGAAATGGTAGCAAAAGCAAAGGATGTGGAACGTGTCCTGTTGAGCTTCGGTAGAATTATGTTTTAATGTTCATCACAGAATTACTGTCCTGTGTCCTTTGTGTAACAAGCTCTCTTCTTCCTCACTTGTTGCAAGATCACCAGATATGCTTTGTGAAAAAAGTTGGCTTTCATGGTCTACTTTTAATTGTGCCATATCTACGTCTCATTTGCTTATATATGCTTTAGACATCACAGATTCATCTCAGCTAACTCCAGACATCTGCATGTTAGATGTTAAAGAGCTATCAGCCTAGACTCACTTAGATGTCTAGTTTTTAGTTGTATAAGTTAACAGTCAATGTGTTGCACCCCAAGAAATGTTTTCTCAGTGCAAATGAGTACTTACCTCTTCAGACAATAGTAGTAATGTTGCCTTGACAAAAGCTAAGCAGCATTTCAGTAATGACACTGTTCAAAACATTACAGTTGACCATGATAATTAATCTGGTAAATAACTTATTTTATCAAGCCAGGAGAACTTGAGGACAGGATACCCAGTTTTGACCAACTGGAACAAAGAAACAGGGCAGTTTCATCAGCCTGAAGTGTAGCGACCTTTATCAAGTTGCTTCTGCCATGGGAATCTGATTCATTGAACTTAGATTTCAGGTGGGCTAAGCAATTGTACCAAAATGTCACAGTTTCTCTCTCATAGTGAAGTTGGTCCTGTACTTGCAGAGTTTAAAATTAACATACCCATCTGATCAAAGCTTGCAGAGCAGTTTAGAAAGCTAGCTTTCCTGCACATGTAAAACCTTTCTTTGCATCTTACCACAAAATTTTCTTTGAAATGCTCATAATCCATATCACTAAATTCAAAGCACGAAAATATGTCTTTTGTGCAATAACATCTCCAAAATAAATATTTTCCTGGTCTACTGTAAAAGAAAAAATGTCTTATTTGGCTTCTGGATCATTTCTTCAGCTACTCCTTTTTCTGAGGGAAAAAATATTTTTTTTGTTGGGTTCATTTCATAAGTAAAAACATTTCTCCTGGCCTATTTGAGCTGTATATTAAAAATATCTTGTAGAAGAAAGAATTTCTGTATTGCCTAGAAAAGTATCACACTATGTTTCCCAGTTCACAACAGAGGTTTCCATAATTGTTGCTCAATTGTTGTCCTGTAACAACTTCAGGTCTTTCTGCACAGACTTGACCAACAATAAAACATAATCTCACCATCAATACACTTTTCGTTAAAGCTGTTAAATGGAAGCAATAATCTTTCCCTTTATCCAATGCTGATCTGTAATCCAAAACCCTTCAAACGCTTTGCAATGAAGGGTAATTGCTGCCCCTATTTTTTTGCCAATGGGTAGGTAAGCTGACATGGAGAGGTTTACAGGAGCACAGCTATTGAGCTCAAGGATGGAAAACTTGACCCTACTAAAGGCTGGCAATTGTGGACTAAGCTATGTGGAGCCCACTTTTCTCTTAGACTATAAACACTCCTGCATATCACCTTATACGTGTTATCTGGTCATTTTGTAGATTATTTGTACATCTGAACTTTAACATACTCCGGCTTGAAAATGTTGAGGAAAATTGCAATTTCCTTGCAGTGTTTTTATCCCACTTGCCACAGATAACACATTCTCCATAAAAACTCCACTGAAACATTTGTGTATGCAAATTTCTTAAGAGTAGAATAGGCATAAAAAATGTCAAACACTAATGATTAACAAGATGTACAAAGCAAAAACTCCCAGTATAACCGTTGTAACAAATTAATGGTTCATGAAATGGATATTAAATAATCTTTTAACATATTTTTAAAAGATGTTTTCTCAGAAATTAAAACATTATGTAGCTACTGGAGTGGACCAACAGGTAGATTGGGTTAGATAGTTCTGCACTGCTTGAGGGCACACTGTGCCTGAAATGTGCTGCTGAACCCAGTCCTTAATTTGTAATTGATTTGCTGGCGTAAATCTACTGGTTGTTGCATTAGTGAGACCAGTGCTGTGTGAACAGAGGGCAAGGACAGTGTTCCTGAGGCTCAGTGCTTCTGGGTTGGGAGGATGTGCTCCTCACCGTTAACTCCTTGCTTTCTGGGAGTATAACACTGCTGGGGAGGGTGTCGAGAGGGGTGCACTGAAGGTGGACCATGTAGGGACTTCTTCACGTACCATCCCCTGTGCCTCTGCCACAGCCTTTCTTCTCCAGCTCACTGATCACACCCCAACACATGACAGGTCCAAAGAGGAATGGGTGGTGGTTCTCCTGGGACTAACCTAGGATGCTTCTGACCCTGAAAGATGCCACAACCTATCTGAGGTATCTCCGGGGCTGGCAGGTCTGACACATTATTTAAGAAAGACCTGCACCTTTCCAAATCAGCAAAGACAGGCCAGGTCAAATGTCTTAGGACATCCCAAATGAATCAAACTTTTAATTCATTGGAGAGTACATTCATAACCTTATCCTTTCTCTGCAGCCCACCACATGCTATGTCTACTCCATTGTTGCATGTTTAGTAGCCTGTCCTGCTGGTCATCATGCTGAGGCAAATGCAGGCATGCTGTGATGCCCTCTCTGGAATCCATGGAAGAATTTACCTCCTGCATTTAGGTGGCATATTGGCATTTGAATGGCTTTAACGAGGGTTGCAAAGGAGAGGGGGGCTAAAACGCCCCATTGCAAAGGAGCAATCAAGGGTAGAACTATGAAAAGGTTTTCAACTGAGGTGACAGGAGAGGTCTGTGGCCTCTGAATGCCCTTCTCTCCTTCCATTGCCTCTCCTGGAAGCCCAGGGTGAATAATTCAGATACTTCTGGAAAGTCCCAAGATTGAGGTGGTATTAAAAAAGGCCAAAGCATACCCTTAAATTATGTGGCTGGACATAAACACACAAATGTATCTACATATATGTACATACATATATATATATACACACCTAGTGAAATTTGCTGTTGTCAAAAGAACTACAAATACCAAATGAGGGCTGAACAGCTGGAGCTAGATTGGCATATTGTGCTGTACTGTAATGACTCAGCACAGGAGTATTTAATTTCCTCCCAGAGGCAAAACATCTCTCCTTCTCAACTGGAAAGACTGGGGTGACTGAACCACCTTTGCTTTTACTGAGTACATATAATGGTACTAAGGGCTGTACTTTTATGAGAAAGATGCTGTGGAGTAGAATTGCAGCATTTTTAGTTTCCCTTAGAAGAAGAAAAAAGCAGGCATTCAGGTATCAGCTATACAGAAGAACTCAAATCTCTCAATATTCACACACAAATGCAGAAATCCCATTCAGTTCCTACCTCTGCCAGAAACAACAACTCTGTCATGGGAAAAGCCCCATCACTAACCCTTGCTTCAGACCTTCCTTCTACTCAGTCCCTTAAGAAAACAAGAACACACCCTCTGTCAAGTGCTGGGACTGCAAGAAGGAACCTGTTTAATGACATGCCATAACAGCCTTTCCACCAGACTTGTCATAACTATCTTTACAGCTGTGATTGTGCCAGGAATAGTTCACTGGATTAATTTTTATAACCAGCCTCATTATTCTCCACCCCTTGCCCCATTAATAATTTGCATAAAAATAACATTTCAGTTTTTATAGAAAATTTGGAGTTCTCTGATGATGCTAGCCCCCTCTCCAGGCTACACCCTAGGACAATATGTTGTACAAATAGCATTAAGGTTCAACTTTGAGCTAAACTTCCTCGTTTCATTATCTAATACATCTGAAGGAGGGCTTGAAGCTAATGCTATCATCTTGCACAAATTGATGGGATCTTTCCCTGCATAACAGAAGTTGAATAAAAGCAGAGGATCCTCATGCATTCCCCTTGCCCATGCTGCAGCTCCCTCCTGACGATGCTGCGTACTGCAGGTCGGGATTTTACTGCTCCTCAATAGATCTGCATCATTCTGTGAATGAGAATCACGTTCCTTCAGACCTGTTTTTGTAAAGCCAACCTATATCCATAGGAGCAATTAGTCCCCCGCTGAGAGTTTAGACACGCCAGCTATACTGCAGCTGCTCTCTGTTGCTAGCACTAAATTTTCCTCAGTAGTGGATCAACGTGTTTAAACACTTTGATCTTCTTTATCTCAGTGGTGAGATTTGAAAGCCTCCTGGATGAACAACTTTTCTTTTGGGTGCAACTCCATCTCATCCACCATTTCGGTGCTGACCTGAAACTTTTGTTCTTTCTTTACTGCAGAGGCGTCATCTTTTGAAATAGTTTCTCACATCCTCTCCGAAAGGCTTCTTTTCTTCCCCCCCTAACACCGAGCTTAGGTAACGGTACTTCAAACAGCAGATAAGAGACACAAAGGGGACTCAGTCTTATACACAGTGATTCAGAATCATCTTAATCTTCGTCATGCACTTTCCGATTTTCTTTTTAATCTGCCACAGCACAGTGTGCACCAAACACAGCTGAGAACTTGCTGTTTAAGCTGCCTGATTACTGTCACGCTATGAAAGCTTAACTAATGTTTAGGATATATGAGTACAAATAAACTGAAGCGAGGGAACACGCACCTCGGATGTGAGTACAGTTAGGTAGATGATGGGAGATAAGAATAAGCATCACCATCCTCTTTCTGATGAGTTGAGGATTACTTTGTTTTCTCACTTCTCAAGGAGCCACAAGTGAACTATTAGTGACGTGAAACTGCTGAGCAGGGAAAAGCACGGGATGACTGTCAGGCTTATTCCTCCAACCACTGCACAATTCCTGATTTTCCTATCCAAGCTAACTCTGCCCCTTTGCATACATGGGTTTGGTACAGTTGTGAATGTGGAATCCAACTCATACCTCATTAAAGAAATTACTTATCTGAGCTTTGGACTGTAGATTGATTTAACCCCAAACTGATGTAATTTACTGTTGTGTGAAATGTTACCTCCTGTGATAAAGGCAAGTGAGATACACTGCTTGTAAAGCAGATGGTGGGAGATGAAGGAGAGACCTTATTGTAACCCTTCAGTACTTTACAGGGGGCTTGTAAGAAAGATGGGGACAGACTTTTTAATAGGGTCTGTAGAGATAGGACAAGGGTTAATGGTTTTAAACTAAAAGAGTGGAGATTCAGACTAGATGTAAGAAAAATTATTCACAATGAGGGTGGTGAAACACTGGCACAGGTTTCCCAGAGAGGTGGTAGATGCCCCATCCCTGGAAACATTCAAGGCCAGGTTGGATGGGGCTCTAAGCAACCTGATCTGGTAGAAGATGTCCCTGCTCATGGCAGAGGGCTTGCACTGGATGAGCTTTAAAGGTCCTTTCTAACCCAAACTATTCTGTGATTGTGATTCTATAAGGAGCCCAGAGAGTTTAATTGATATTATAACTTTGTGGATATTAGGACCAAATTAACAGGGCTGTGCTCTTATCAAAATACTTGCTCAGAAATGCAGACGAGGCATTTTTCCCTCACCCCAGTATTTGGTGCTGGCAGTGACACAGAGATCTAGAATAAACAGCATAACTAGACACTTTTTTTTTTTTTCACAAACATTTGCTCCCTAAGCATGATTTTAATACCACAGACAATCAGAAGAGTTGATGAAGAAACAGATAACTGAGTCAAAACCTGAGTGAAGATTATTTCTGCTGTGGTTGGAGTGCTCCCACCCTGCACCGTCTGGTTTTATTACGCAGGTGGATGGAATGTGCTCTGCTCCATTTCCAAGGGAGCCACACATGCCCGGCGTAAATCAGTCAGCAAGTACCTTGAACCGCACATATTAGGAATGCTAGCGAGAGGAATTCCAAAATGAAGCATGTTTAGACAAAGAAGCAATTATGGCATGGAGAGAAAAGGAGTGCAAAAATTTCAGCTGGAACCAGGGACGGAGCACAGTAGCTCAAGGAGGTGGAAAGTCTGATTCTGTCTTTATATAGCCTCATAAATAGGGTGATTTTAACCTCCTGAATATGATGTAGCAATATCCATTGGAAGTGAATATCATAGACTGGCTTCCCAAAGAGGATTTTGGAGACTGGTCTTCTAATATTCATACAGTTCAGAGAGCCAGATTCTGGTCTCATTTACAAAGGGTCTGCCCAGGTATGCTTTTATGGACGTCAATGGAGTGACACAGTGCAATGCAGAATGGAGTTAAATGATATCTAAGTGTCTTGTGTCTGCATTGCAGAAAAAGGAGGGGAGAACAGAGTGGTTTCTATCACTGCAGGCTGCAAGTTTGACCATAAAAATGCATTCCCAGTGGGTCAGCACCTGTTTAGAGAAATGGTTTACTTGAAATACACAACGCAGTAGAGCTTGCACATTTATCCATATGGCACTAACACGAACTGCCAGCTGTGGCCAGTCGTCCAATATGTTCTCTCTCCATCTATGACATATGAAACCATATGGCATCATCTATCCATTAGGAAGATATCATTTTTAGACAGGAAGGTTTTCTGACACAATTATTAGCTGTGGCGTTCTTGACCAGGAACAGGCTGAAATAGGCAGGAAACAAAAAGGGGCTTATGTTGTCTTAAAGAGTCATGTGAAGAATTTTCTGTTTTTAAATCATCTTTCAAGCTGGTCCTTTTATTTTTTTTAAAGAGTGACTTTTATCTCTCAGCTTAATGTTATTCTGCTGCATGGGTTGCTTTTCTCTCCGCCTATTTCTGTGATGAGTGATCATGGCGCATGAGGGCTACTGGTTTTCCCTGAGCTTGGGTTTGATTAGGGCTAGCAGACAGGTATGTGACTTGGTAGAAGTGATCTGGTTTAGGAGAAACTGCTGCAAACCCTATTCACAAGCAAGTGGTCCCAGAACTGAGACTCAACTGTATTTCCTTCCCAAATGACCTCTTTGCACACACTGCGGGCTTCTCTCTGAACTTCATATATCAGCCTAAAATCAAAGGAAAACAGTGACAAAACAAAGTCACTGGCTGAATTCAATAATACTTTTATTGAGACAGAAAATCCTATTAGGGCACTTTGCCTGCTCTCAATCTGGAATAACTCAATTACTCTTGATTTACACCAATGCAAATGAGATGAGAATCTACCTCCAGAACACTTGCTGGCTATGTTCATTGACATGATCAGAAGTACAGTGTTCCCTGTGATCAGCCCTGGTTTACCTCTAATGGATATAAGCAGAGACAAGAGCCTCAGGCATTTCAGGCTCTGTAGTGAATAGCTGATCCCTGTCTGGCTGTAGAGTATGCAGATTATGTACAGAGAATCTGAGAGGCTTATTTTGGAAATGAAGTGGCCCCCAAATGAGCCTGAAATCTGGAAACATTTCTTAACAGTAGCACTCAGAGATACTGGACCTCTCCCTCTACATGCACTGTACCTCACCTAAAGCAGCAGAAAAAGTTCTGAGTTAAATCAGTGTGATCTGAAAATCAGCTCTGACCTGTGATACAGCAGGGACTATCCAAGGAAGAGAAAGATAGCGTAATTACTGCTAATATTAACAATAAATTTGAAGTAAGAAGTTCTTTGATCTAGCACCCTAGTACTTGATTTGAGCCCTTAAACACTCTAGTGAGTCTAGATAGACGAGTCAGTAAACATCAGTTCAAAACTCAGTTGTGCAAAGTGCAGACTCGATAGATGATGTCAAACACAGGTGAAATTTTGTACAGCCATCAGTTACTGTCTTCTGTTTAACATAGCAATGGCCCATCTCAAGGCTTTTTCTTCCCCTTCCCTTTTTACAGGAGTTGGTCACCACTGAAAGGATCTGGATCTGAGCAACAAGCTTTGTGCTGTCCTGCTGACACTGTCAGATCATGTATTCTGGAAAAGAGAAACCACCAACTGCTTGTGGTCCCACCTCAGCCCACAGTTAGGGCAGTAAATGGGAAGCCAGGAAAAAGACAACTTTTTTTTAAAAAAAAAGTAATCTTCACAACAGTAGATGGGTGTCTGCAAATGTCCAGCTGTTTGAGTGTGTTTTCCATACCGAAATAATGGTATTCACACAGTATTTCCTTTCTTGTCAGCTGTCCCAGTTTCTGTAGTCATAGACCTGAATGTGTCCAGTGTCCACAGTGATGGTTACCAGAGCATTAGCGAGAAAACACCAGTGAAGGACCGTTGCAAGCAGACTAGGAGTTACTCACACCATAAGAGGGCAATTTAATGTGTAGTAAGTGGAGATTTCAGACAACTATTTCCTGGCTAGATGGCCATATGCAGAAGGTGACCACGAGATACGCCGTAAGTGAGAATTCACATAATACACTTCAGAATATTTCAGGCACCTAATTACATGCAACACGAAACATTTGAAGTGAGGAACCTAAATCATCTGCCTAGTTAATGCAGACATTTCCAGATAAACTAACATTTAAAACTAACATTTAACTAACATTTAAAATCAGATGGCGTGAATGCACCACTAATTGTCCACTTTGCTGACAAAATCAACAAGGAGGTAATAAGAGTCAGTCTTGCCTAGAGACAGCAGGATACATAGATTTGCTTCCTAACTATATCTAATGACCTCCATATGTTAATCTTTTCGGGGACATTAGCCCACAGTTTTCCAGTCCTACTTTGCTGGCACTCCAGTTCAGCTAATAAAGGATGCTGTTGTCCATCTACTAGTCACAAGCAGTTGTTCCAGCACTTCTCTCTTTTTTCCATGTCCAGGGACATTTCTGTGATGAATCTGAGGCTCAGATGTTTCTGAGTAAGTTTTACTTTCCTGAGCTAGAATACTGAGGAGCACTGGCATGAGGCACCTCAGGAGGTTTCCAGTACTCCAGTAGTTCAGCCTGAAGATTATGATCCTGGCTCCTTTTGCAGTCATCTGTTTATTTTTATGACACTGTGACAATTGTTCTTCCACTAATGATTTACCTTTCTTTGGTCCTGTAACTGCTTGTACTTCAGCAGCATGTCTTTATCATGTATATCTGACGTATTTTGAAACACCACATGCAAGCATCTCACTACATGAGCACTTTAGCTCAATGCCATGCCATACCACGCATTGATAGTTCAACCCATTGCTTTCCTGGCGTTAAATCCATAGCTGAAATTTCCTCATTCGTATTTGTCACTACTGCCAGCTACCAGGTCGACATATCACTTTAGCTCTGACATGTGTCTCTGCTTTAGACTACAATCTGGATCAGACAACTTCCTAAATCTACAGAGTTTATTGATTAGGACTATAGAGATCATAATCATTCAGGAAGTGATAAAACAAGCTAATCCATATGCTTCGATAGATTGTTTAAAACATACAGATCCGTAAAAATATTTCACATAACCACTAAAATTTATAAAGTATTTTCTGCTTTTATAAATGTATTTGAACAAAACATCCCAGAAATTCATTAAAACTTAGAGGTAGCTGTTCCAACTTGGCATTTTTCCTGCGAATTGGTAGGATTGCTTGCTGTGTTTAGTCTTTCCCTGTGCTTCTACACCTACTGCAAACAAATGCTATGCCATCGGTGCAAACCTAAAGAGAGTATCCTGAGAACATGGTTGATAGTAACAGAATTTATCTCAAGCACGAAGCATTGTGGATATATGAACAAAGCCCACATGCTGCACAGATCAGGCTATGGGTCTTGAGTAAGTAACCTGTTATACAAAAATGTTGCCAGCCCAGTTGCAGGAGCAGCGAACTCCAGAGCTGTCTATCAGCCAATCTCAGAGCCATTGCATCAAAATCCTGGAGAAAAAGTAACCAGAAGTTGACTCCTTTACTATTTGTCACGTCGAGCCTTGAAGAAAATTCTGCAGGAGCGTTTATTCTCATACTTTCTTGAGCACCTCTTGTCACAAGTTGAAGCTAACTTGCCAAATGTGGCAGAAACTATATCAAACTGTAACAGGACCTGAATTCCTTTTTATTTCTGTTTTAGTTAGTGATTGGGAAGAAGGTGCCCAAGATACTCTTCAAGTGGATCAGACTGTAAATGCTCTTTCAAGCTGCAAAACTAAGGTGCCAGCTGGCTACTTTTGGAGAAACCCCTGCACATCAACTTGCCAGAGCTGAAGATAACAAACCAGACCTTTAGACAGGTGGGGCCTGATTACAATTACCCTTGCTTTTCATTAATGGCTGTAGAGCTGCATTGGCACTGATGTGGAATTAGAGTGAAGGCTAGTTTATCTCCTCCTGTAGAAGGCAAATGCCAGCCCAGATCCAGGGATGAGACACGCACCTTGTCCATTCAACGGATTTATGACTCGTTTATGCCTCTGATTCCTTTCCCAGTTGTTGCCTACTGAGACGTGATGCTTTCTGGGGCAGAGTCTTTCTTACATGTATTTAACTGTGGACTGATGTTGCCTGAAACTATAGCAGCATTAAACTGCTGCAGCTGCATTCAAATATAAACACTCAAAACAACAGAAATATGTTTACACCTGCATCATATCTTTCCTGTGTGGGAAGGGGAATAAGCTGCAAATGTAAAAGGCAGGTCTGCTGTGATGCAAGACTGTCCCTTGTAACAGTATAGTTATTTTAGTAGAATATTTATATTCTCAGCTGACATGGTTACACTAATAAAAACTTCCAGTGTTCACCCAGTCTGTGCTGGAGCAGAATCTCTCACAATGCTGCTGCAATCCTGACTGGTACCTGTGGATGTTACCGCAATGCAAATAATGAATAATAAAAACTAATAATTGGACATGAACTTCATGCACTGTGCTGTCACGGGTAGGCAATACAAATTACTTGCAGAAATTTTTCTTATTCCCCTGTATTCTGCTCTAGGTGACAAGCTCTTTGTTAACTTTTCCTTCACTGTCAGCAACGAAAATATGCGTGTGTGGCAGCTGGTAACTCAAGCTGCCCACGGGGACTGTTAATTCTCTGCTCCTTGGTCCTGTGCTTAGTTCCCTCAGTCACTTTTCCCCTATGGATACAGCAACAGAGCAGAGGACATGCCGGAAAGAGAATGAGAACAATAATTAACCACAAGGAAAGGAGAAACAGGACAGGTTAGAAAGAGCAAGAAACAACAGCATGTCAAACAGCAAACCATCAGTGCTTAATGGTTTAAACAAGTAACATGAAAGCCTTGTTCTTTCTTGTCCAGTGACAGAGGAGTCTCCCTATCCACAGAAATATCTCTCCATTAAAGGATAACATTCAACAATCCACTCTTTAATAAGCCACTGGAAAGCCAGAAGCACAAGACAGACCCTCCTTTGTTTGTCACAGACCTTATATGCTCAGAGGTCTTCAGATGAATGAGGTGCCAAGCAGCAGTCTGGGAAGGCTGGGGGTGTTAACTCAACACCCTCCATCAGTTTCACAAAACCATCACTGCACGCACTTGGACTCCACCCTGTTTTTCCCACACTGGCTGAGAATAATGAGGAAATTATTCCAAAAGTATAAAAAGTCTAAAATAATTGCACTTCTGTCTGAAAGTCAGGGTTTATGCCATGTGTTTACTACAGGATTGACATGCTGAGAAAAAAATCTTAGCTTTGATGAGTTCAACAGTAAAACTCCAAAAGAGTCACTGACTTGCCTAAGTAGGGGCGTCTAGTCCTATTTGAGATCTCCTGGGGTATCCCACAGCTTCTTGGCCATTTCATGCACACCTTTTGGAGTACCCTGTGGCATCTCATATAGCAGTGAATGCCTATGTCTAGGTACCTGAATTGCTCTTCAGTCTATACTGGGCTACAGTTTCACCCTGAGGCTAGTTTGTGATGAGACAGCAGAGTTTGCAGAAAGCTTCCTTTTCTTGCTTAGATCGCAAGAGCAGTTAGTCCTTGGAGAACAAAACAGCGCAGAGGTAGGATGAAAATATGTGACCAGCGTAGAGCTCGTTTACCCTCTCTGGCTTGCAGCATGGGGAGCAGATCATGTATTTGAACCCATAGCAAGCGTTAGAAGAAAAAAACTTGGGTCTGGATGTCAAGTCTTTAAGATTTTTCTGATTTGTAGGCTGAAGATTCAAATCTGTAAGCTCTTAAACAGGGATTTACCTAATGCTTCATATAAAGCACATTGAGTTCTGCTCTAATATCAGTTCTATACCTACCTGACAGTGTTAGCTTCCACGTTTGCACTACTGGGGCACCAACTCTACATTAATTTCATTGCAAGCATTAGATCTAGCTGCAGAGAAGCAGTTTCAAGGCTCAGGACTGTTGAAGATCCATCCAAATCCTTGATTAAGACAAGGAAACCCCAAGCTACCTGTTTAATGTTTCTCTTTCAACAGCAAACTAACATAGGGGAAAAAACGAGGCTTCTGTGCTTTGCATGAGGGTTGGGCTGGCAGGTTCTGCTCAGGGCTTTCTTCACATCGAGCTCCAAGTACAGCCACCTGGGAGTCACTTGACTTCCAGACTTGGTCAGACTCATGGCAACTTCCCAAGCACTCATATGCTTGTTCCAAGAAAAGAGATCCAGCACTATCTTTAAAACTGAAGCAACCCAGGGCTCTGGCCCATTAGCTCCGCAGGACAGATATGTTCAAAAGCACTTTGGCAGGGACTGTGTATCTGACACCTTTCCCCTCTGTGATGCCTCTCCAAGTAGACTCCTAAGCTAAACCACAGTCTTTGATAGGACACTTGGTGAAACAAAAGGGGATTTGGGAAAGTATCTGGCAAAAATGGCCTGGTTGATGATGAACATTATGCCCAGAAAACTCCTTTGAGCTTATACTTCATCAAATTGGATGTTTCCCTATGTGAAGGGTAATCTAAAAAGGTGGTGAAGCGCATACGAATAGATAAGTGAATTCCTGCAGAAAGTCCAGCCTCTCTCTGAAAAGTATTACAGAGAATTCATAGAATCATAGAATGATTTGGGTTGGAAGGGACCTTAAAGCCCATCCAGTTCCAACCCCCCTGCCATTGGCAGGGGCACCTCCCACCAGAACAGGGTGCTCAAATCCTCATCCCAACTGGCCTTCAACACTTCCAGGGATGGGGCATCCATAGCTTCTCTGGGCAACCTCTGCCAGTACCTCAACACTCTCACCGTGAAGAATTTCTTCCTAATATCTCATCTAGACCTTCCGTCTTCCAGTTTAAAGCCATTACTCCTTGTCCTATCACTATGTGCCCTTGTAAAAAGTCCCACTCCAGAGGAAGAGGGATGCATGTGGGCTGGGTGAAAATTCCTCATTTGCACCAGGACACGAGTGTATAACAGCCCCCTTTGCTCTTCCTCACTCCTCACACTTGCAGAATAAAGACTCCCAAAACCTTTAAAGATGCCAGCATGGTGTTTACACCTTGCTGCAAAGAGCAGCAAGCGGCAGGATTTTGATCACGAAAATTTTCTTCAGGGAGAAATAATCACATGAAGGGGGAGAGAGAAAACAGGTTGGCTGTAGATGTGATAGAAAAAGATACTATGATTTTTCCTGAACTTAAGGAGTTAATTTTCGAGAACTTACAAAACTGCCAAGCCTCTAAGAAAATCCCTGGTGTAGGAACAGCTTACAGATGATCAGTTTGCCCTTCCTTGTATTTTCCCCTTCTGACCGAGCCCTTAGATGGATTTGCCAGGGAGCTGGAGCTGGACATTTTTTGGAAGCAGGCATCATAGGCAGGGAAGGGTTACAACCACAGATGCCCCACATTTGCAGTGCTTCTCTAAGCCTCCTATGAGCACAAACAAAGAAATGCTTCATGTTAAAAAAGATGAAATCAAGTCACTTAAGACAGGGAGAAGAAAAAAAATGAATCAAAACCAGAGCTCAGAAACCACCGCTAAGGGAACATCCTGTACAGGTAAGCGTACCGCAATGGGAGAAGTGAAATTCCTGCAGTCAGACCCCAGTTCTTGCACCGATTCCCTTTGTTGCCATGAGAATGGTCTTTTTTTCTGCCTTTGCTTCCCCACCTACAAAACCAGGACAGTTCTTACATAACCGCTTTGCAAAGTGCATAGGAGGATTAGCTGGCTTTTATTTCTCATATAAACAGAGCTATGAAAGTGCAAAGGAGTATTTTTAACAAATAGCTCTTTGCCTTGCTATATTTTTGACTTCAGTTCTTCCCAGGAAGGTCAATCAAATTTTATTTTTCTGCCGTCCCCTCCAAAAGTGCAGACCCCTTAACCATCTCATCCCTGATGGGCTGTCTTTACCTAAAATGACTTGCACACACCACCTGCTTTTATACAATGTGCTTCTCTTGGTCAGTCATGTATGTGAATCGGAGTGAGCAGCACATTAAACAATAACAGATTGATTTGTATTTTAATAATCTGACCTTGTTTTAGCTGGATAGGCAATGGTGTTTTACATCCCGTCATGCCACAGACAAGACAGGTTATGGATCCTTGTTACGCTGCTGTGAATATTGAGTGACTCCAGTGAAGGTTTCAGACTTCTACTACAGAAATGGAGATCAAAATAACTTTAAATGGTTTGGGGTATTTAAATAACTTGTAAGTGGCTGCAGCCTTGTTCTTCAGGCTTTAACCTGCACAAACTTGAGAGATTTTGTGCCCTTTGCAGCTAAGGGATGGGGTAAATTTCTTTTCCAGCATACCCAAAGCCTGTTTATTTGTTCTAATCAGATTGACCCGGATTCAGTTGGCTTCCTCCAAGCAAATTTCACTGTATTGCTCAAGAAAAAAAAAAAAAAAAAGCCCTCAGTATCTGGCAGATGTAGTGACCCTCAGCTAGAAAAAAAAAAAAAAAAAAGATTTTCATCAGCATATTATTTTATTTCTTCAGCTGATTTGCTTTTGTCTCCTAAAAGCCTGCGGGACCCAAAAACAGCACTAACTTTCCTCCCCTTCACAATGCTCAGTGATAATGTTAGCTGACCCACTTCAGTGCTGCAATGAGTTATGCTATGAAATGACTGAGGGCAAATTGACTCTCCTGTCTTTTCACAATGCAAGTCTCAATGCATATGGAAAAACTTGCCTTTTTTTTTTTTCTTTTTCATCATTATGAGGGCTTACCACTTACGAAAGAGTGCTTTCTAGGGAGAAGGAAGCTGCCATATGACCAGCATCAAAGATGGCATATAGTAATTCAGACTGTTTATTTTGCACATTATGCAACAGTATGACTGTAATACGTCTGGATTAACAGTGGAGGGTTACTTGACACTGTTTTCCTGTCTTTGGCCAATTCTTGGTGCAGAAGGACAGGTGTGATGGATGTGGCACCTGGGCTGTGCTGCAGAAGTGCAAAATGACAGCCTCGAAAGCAGCCAGGAAAATGGGAAAGGATTCAGTCTACCCTTGACCCGGGTCTTTCCGTTGGATTTTCCTAAAGGTGGCCCAACTACTTTCACAAGAGCAGATTATAGCACAATTTCTGTTCTTATTTTCTGATGCTATCTCCATGCCAGAACAGGGTGCAGCCCATGGCAGACTCTGCTCATACCAGAATGCAGTTCTCTGCCCTCTTTGCTTCCTTAGATGTTTAAGTCACTGCATCAGATGACTGGATCCACTCCTTTTCCTGAAATGACTGAAAGCCCTCTTCATCTGTCTATCATTCCTAAGTTGAAGCATCACTCGTCTTCCTTCATCAGGCAGTGGCAAATGATCTTCCTCCCTCTCTTGTATACAAGGGATACAGAAACAGAAATAATTGTTTGCTTTTGAACCTTGTGAGCATGTGCAGATCTCAGTGACCACTCATGGCTGTGTGCAGCCTTGACTCCTCCACCATGTTTCTCTAACGTTGCCCAGGTAGAATATGGAGTTTCCTCCTTCTCCTGTCCTGCTAGGAGGGAAGCATAGATTCATAGAATGGTTTGGGTTGAAAGGGTCCTTAAAGATCATCCAGTTCCAACCCCCCTGCCATGGGCAGGGACACCTTCCACCAAACCTGGTTGCTCAAAGCCCCATCCAACCTGGCCTTGAACACTTCCAGGGATCGGGCATCCACAACTTCTCTGGGCAACTTCTCACCGTGAAGAATTTCTTCCTTATATCTAATCTAACCCTTCCTTCTTCCAGTTTAAAGCCATTGCCCCTTGCCCTATCACTCCAGGCCCTTGTAAAAAGTCCCTCCTCACCTTTCTTGTCGGCCCCTTTAGGTACTGGAAGGCTGCTCTAAGGTCTGCCCGGAGCCTTCCCTTCTCCAGGCTGAACAACCCCAACTCTCTCAGCCTGCCCTCACAGCAGAGGCGCTCCAGCCCTCAGGTCATCTTTGTGGCCTCCTTTGGACTTGCTCCAACAGATCCATGTCCTTCTTGTGCTGAGGACCCCAGAGCTGAAGGCCGTACTCCAGCTGGGGACCTTACACATCAGCCTAAGCTAGTCTTGTCATCAAATCTTATTGGGCTTAAAATTGAATGGTTACAAATGTGCTGCTTTGAGAAAATGAAGGTGCAGTCCGATAACCTATCTGTTCCTCCTTGACGTCTAGAGAGATATTAGTCTGATATGAGATGAAGAGAAAAATTAGGAGGAAAGGCAACTGGCTTTGGGCTTGTTTTAAAGAGGCTTCCTCATTCAGTCATAAAATATTCTGATTATTCACTGCAGGGTTGATTCAGAGCTGGATGTGTCTTCCAGGGCAAAGGAAGGGATGGTCTTCATCCACTGCTTACTTGTAACCACAGGGTTCGCTACATGCTGGCATTTAGTTAGGCAAAATGGAAGGAAGGGAAGGGAAGGCCATCAGCTTGATTAACTTCATTATCAATCCATTGTTAATATGCTTAATTGATAATGATGGCTTTTTTTTCCACATCAGAAGGCAGTTCATGCCAACAGAGCATTATAATGAGAACAGGAGAGCAACATTTCCCAGATCAAAGTAGATGGGCACGTATTTTGATTACCAAGCTGGGGGAAGGGGAAGATACCTTCGTGGGCTGGGAACTCTAACAAGCAGGACAGGATTGCACTATAAACTACGTAATACATGCCCAGCACAGTAATCTCAATCACTAGGGACTCACTAATTGGACATTTAAGAGCAGGCACATAATTAAAATACCTCCAGATTGTAGACAGATTACATGCACGCATTCAGTTCTGTTATGGCTACACTTTGTTCATGATTCCTGTTACATGGCCCATTGATAGGATTTTAAAATTTAATCCCCCAGGCCAGTAAGTCCAGAAAGCACTTCCTAAATAACATATTGCCAATACTGGTCTGAATTAAGACCAACCTGTTAATGCTGTACCATGCAATTGGTTTGTCTTTGAAATGTTTAAGTTTTTTTCTTTTCTTTCCATTCTTCCCAGATGATATAAAACAATAACTACGTTTCAGGGAAAAAAAAAAAAAAGACAAGGAGATCATTCTTATTTTGGTACTCAATCGAGAAACAAGAGTAATACATCTGAGGGATTAAAAGAACACTGTTAAGCAGTTTAAGAACACAATTTTAGTTTGTGAAAGCAATGATAGTAACAGTTTACATAGCTGGAGTGCCTTTCGTTTCAGAAGATCCTGAAGATCTTTACAAATTGAAAATTGTGGAGAAGTGTCATACAGCAACCTGACTAACTTTGGCAACTCTGTACGAACACTTAGCAAAAAGACAGTGAATTCTGTGAAAAAGGCCCTGTTAATGTGCACTGTGAGTGATATATATCCACTATCTCAAAATTAATTCAATTTTTTTAATGCACATATAGATTAAATATTCAGTTTGTCTAGTGAAGTAGTTTTCAGTTCCTCAGCAGATCAAAAACTTATTGCTTTTTCTAAATTTTTATAGATTTGCCAAATCTTGATGATTTGGTCATTTTTCTTCAAAAGTCAAGTTTCAGTTGTGATCCATAACCTTATAATTGACAATCAAATAAAAAACCAGCAACCAAAGCTCATGGTATATGGTCACCAGGTCTATGAGTTGGTTATTCTTACTTCTAAACAAAAAAAATTCAAACTTTCCTTGCAAAGAAAGTCTTAGATTATAAATTTGCTCTAGGTTATACATAATGTTGTTTTTCAAAACGTTTAAAAACTCTAAAAGAATGAAGGCATTTTAATCAACCCCAAATACATGCATTTGGTTTTTTTTTTCCCTAAGTAGTCTTTTATATGTCTGTTTTAGATCTGCTTCACACAATATTTCTACCCTCTATTTTTGGAACATTAAGTGAATCCCAAACTTACTACACAGCTGCACTGCTTCATTCCTTCTTGTTTCAGGCTGGGGAGAGCATGCCTGAACAGAGCCTGAGCTCTCCTTCAACACTTCTTGGTACGTGCAGGTGGCACATGAAATTATTTGTTGCCTTAGCTGTAGAAAACAGCCAGGCGTTGAGGAAATTGTGACTCAGAGATGAACACTTTGTAGTACTTCTTGGCTTCTTCAGGGCCGCTGTGACTGACTCACGGTGTGCAGCCCTTGCTGAAGGTTGTATACCGAATGGGATGATGCTTTCACACTTGGTGGATGTCAGTACAAATCCACTGAGTCAATGAGTTGATACGGGGATGCTGACTTGCACCAAGATGGAGCAAGGCCCAGGCTCTAACCCTGATCTTCCAGATGAATGCAAGTCTTGTCCCAGGTATCAGAGGACACATCTACAGTCTTACACTAACAGGGGCCAGCGACTGAGCTCCAGCACTGGCTCCTCAGTTGCTGGCACTGTTTGGCTGCTGGCGCTCCATAGCTGTGTTTTGGACCATTCCTGATGGATCTCACCAAAACCAAATCAGCTCTGCAATGGGTAGCAATGAGGATATGAGCTTCTTGCCACTTGTCCTTTAGGCTAGAGGTAAGTCCCTAGCACTGTTATTTGGTGGTTTGGGTTTTTTTTCTTTAACGGCATAGACACTGTTGTAGGATCACAGACAAACCATATTCTTCCAGGCGAGGTTTCCCCAAGCATGCATTCCTCAGTATCTTCCTTTTTTGTGGCCATATTGCTTTTTTCTTTACCTTTTTAAAATGCATATCCTACAGAAGCTGCACCACTGACCTACTTTTTAAAATGCATCATAGAAACTCCTGGTTCTTTGAATGTTTTAATACAGAATTTATACTGCAAAGGTTACTCCAAGCAGGTAACAGACTGAAGCAAACATTTACTATAGTGTGTGTAAAATGAAAAAAAAAACAACAACCACATAGATTCTGTCAGGCCTGTGAATAATGCAAACAGTGAGCCGAATTGTGTCAAAACATAAACCAAGCAATTCTTTTTAGCCATGCAAATCTTCTGTAGCCAGTCTGAAGTCTCAATTGCAAAGCTTTTTCTGCAGTATTAAAGAGAAGACCTTCCTTTCACTGCAGAGTGATAAAGAGGCACTAAGCCCTGCTCTGTCGTTAGTCACAAGTCATTTTAATGTGGGTCTGTAACACTGTGAAAGATGACCTGCAAAAGGCAAGTGGCAGGTTATAATTCTGCACCTTGGAAGGTAACACCGGGATCTACTAGCTGATAATTGACTTTCCTGTTATACACTTATTATCTGTAACACTCTTAGACCCTCAGAGGGTCCTTGCTAGCAGTGTGTGTGTTAATCCCTGTGATAGGGACAGAGCAGTAAGCTGTCCATAGTGTGGAAATGACTGTCCTGTCCTGCCTGAAAGCAGCAGCAATAAACACGTAGCTGTGAACCCAATTCTAGTTGCCAGTCACAGGCCACTAATTATCATTCTTTTATGTGATACAAGCACTACTTAGCCTCAAAATTGACTGGCATCCTGTTGCAGAAGCACAGTGTAAATTTTGTCTCCACCCTGAAGAATTTATAATCTGACCAGGCAAAGGACTGGAAGAGTATTTGGGAAATACCACGACGTTTGTGTCCTGTTTTCAAACACCTCCCTAAGTGCTGACAAGCGGCTACCGTCAGGGACAGATATGAGGCTAGACGGACCTTTGATTTGCCTGGTCTGAGCGTTAAGAGCAGCGAGAGAAAATCCATCCACTAAGGACTCAAGTGACTTGGTCACAGCCAGGTCAACAGCCAAAGAGGGCAGAGAGCCCAGGGGTTGCAACCCGGAGCCCAGCTTGGGAACTGTTGCAGTGCATCTGGAGGGGTCTTCTCCTCCTCCTCCTCCTCCCTGCAGACAGACTTGTACCTGCTTTCTTTAAGAAAGGATTTCCAGACCGCGGCAGGAGCACTGACACAGACATTGCCTGAGCTGCTTGTATTGCTGCTTCTACACATTCAACATCGTGAAGTGGCAGGACTAGCTGTAAAAGCCAGCCTGGTTAACACAGATAACGAACCAATCTGCGTGTACCTGCTCAGAGCAAGCAGTGATATGTTCACGTATGTATTCCAGTTCCATCCCACTTGTGGAGTTTGATATTCACCTCCTTGTGATGAGACAGCCTTTAAAGCAGCACTGCTGAAATGAGCACAGACTGGGGGCTGCTCCTCTACAGAGAGAGAGATTTAAGCAGGGAAGGAGAACCACTGCAGTAGGCTGAGAAGACAAAATACAGCTGGGTGTTTCTGTACTGCTCCCTGCTATCCTGGAGGAAGGCACAACCGGTGTAGGAACATGAGCCAGTGACATAACTCAGTTTACGAAATGCAAGAATAGATAAAGCCTTGGCTTTATGGTCATTTGCTGGGTTGATGAAGGGTGTCTCCCACCTGTGATTCCTGGTTTGCGCTGTAATCCTCACCTGCCTTAGTGTCTATGTTTTGGATACAGACTTGAAAGTTGTGATAGTATCTGGTTTTCAATAGATTTTCCCCAGCTATACCCAGCAGGTAATTTGGCTCTGGTTTATTTTGTAAATGTGATACTTCATCTCTTCCTGAGGCAGCTAGATATGTTTTGTTTTGGAGGGAGGAGAGAGAAAAAGCAGAGAAAAGGGATGGGAAGATTTAGCAAAATCTACATTAAAAAATGTTGAAATCCATTAGATCTGTGGACCCATTTTTCCTCATTCTTTGGTTTCTTTAACTGAATAATGAAATAGCACTGATTTTTATCTGGTAACTCATTTGGGATGTTGAATATGTGATGAATCCCAGAGCAATGTTTTGTTACTCTGATTTGCTATTACCAAACTGAGTTTCACCAAAGCAAGCTGGTGGATGTAGAAAAATGTCTCCAGCCAGTTTCAGTTCGGAACTAGACCGTGAAATTATAAATAATAGTCATGTCTTCTGTAAGCCAGTAAAAATATGTCTGTAAAATAGTTCACTTTCGGGACACAGCTAAACTTGTGCATCTGAACGTAGTTTAGAAGGACTGCATGTGAATGTCTGTAAGTGAAGCAGAAAAAAACCTGAAAAGTATCTAGAAATGGGTTATGAACCTTTTTTTAACTCCATCACGTTTGTCTTATTGGATTTAGGTACCCCTAAATGCTTGTGAAGAACTGCAGCTACTTGAAATCATGATACCAAACTGAAAAACACCCTTTCACCTTGAATGCAAGAATCAATATTGATCCCCTTTACCATGTGGTAGCAGATTTCAAGGTCAGTCTCCCACTAGCAATGTGGAGCCAGGATACATGCTGCAGTGCAAGTCTTTTATTTCAATTTTTCCTCATTTATCTAGATCAAAATATGTATGAGCTGTATCTTGGCAAGTCCCTTTTTCTCAATTGACTCAGATACCACAGTCCTGAAACTCAACCACTTTCTCCCTTGATCTCTTCCCATTGAAAATGTCCTGTCTCCTTTTATCTGTTTCTCTTCCCAGTCCTTTCTCTTTTAAACTCAGAAATTCTCTCACTCAAAACACGGCCCTTCATAACATTTCTGCCACAACTATTCAAGTTGTTGGAATTCAGATTCAGTCCGCCAGTGGTAAAGGTTACTTCTCACTGCTGAAGTCCAAAATTAGGAAAATACACTTTTACCCACAGAATGCAGAACAGAGCCATATTTGTATTAGCTATTGCATATACCTACCTTAATCTTTCCAACCATTCATGCATTTCAGTATTGACAAATGGCAAACTAAGTCAGGGTTTCTGAGGAGAGGTTCCACAATAAGTCATTAAGAAGAGGAGTCACAAAACCTAATTTGTGCTGCCTTATGAGATCTAGAGCTCCTGGGAAAAAAGAGGAAGTTTCATGAACTTCCAGATTTTTATTGTCCTGTTCAGCTGTACTCCCAAAAAAAATTTCACAGGAAGCTCAAATAATATATTACTTCTATGCAATTCTTTAAAACAATATCTGTTTAATTTAAATGTATTACTTGGCTTTTTTGAAATTGTTTTTTCATTTACTTAGGAAAAAGTATTTCTTTAGAAAGGATGTCACTTGTTGCAGGGAAACTTACAATTTATCTGTTTTCACTTGTCCGTGGTCTACTAGATCTACACGGTGTGAGAAGGTCTGTTCTGTTTAGGGGAACCAAACTGTGATAATCATTTTGTTCTGCAACATAGTGCTACTGCCTAGTGCTTTTGAAGATCTGGTGGCCTAAATTCAAACACGTTTGAAGGACATTTCTGGATGCATGACTGAAAAAGCCACTGTCTTTCTAACTGGATGTTTTTATAAAACATGGATATTGAACAGGGAGTTCCAATGGCAAGTGAAGGCACCAAAAACTGGGTATGCCATTCTCTAATGCATATTGGCATAGATTTATATAAATAGTGTTCACACATACAGCATGAAACATATATAAATAAGTTTTATATATAATACTGTATGTACAGCAGTTGTCCATGTACAGAAATATGCACAAATAGAAATATGTGTACATATATATATATAAATAGGGCATTATTTGATGTTATTAATCTATACCACCAAGACCTGTTGCCATGATGAAGTTACAACACCCCAAATCACTGTTGTCACTAGCATAAAAAAAAGCATTCAAGGAGCTAGTGATAAACTGAATAGTCAAAATCACTTGCCAGTATAAACACACATTTTCATAAAACAGGTTTGTAGGTACAGCTATACTGGCAAATCTGTCCCTATATAGACCATGCTTATGCCCTCAAAGGAAAAACAAGCCTCACTGAAGTCTCTAAATTTGTGTCATGTAGAATTATAATTCCCTACTAGATGAGGAACCACATGGAAAAAACTCAGTCACAGCTTTTCAGAGCTACTTAAGAGGTTGTACATACCCAATTCCCTTTCACTTTAGTGGCCATTGAGATTTCAGCTCTAGAATTCTATCCTGCGTTCTGAAAGCACCAAGAGTTTGTGATAAAGTAAATCAGTCTTATCCCTTAAGATAAATGATAAACCCAAGGGAAGGCATTTCAAGGTCTTTGGAAACGCAGCAAAACAATCTGCAGGTAATAGGTACTACACCTTAAGGGGAACACTTCTTTCTCTTGACCAGGATGGCTTTTGCTGTTAAGAGGTGAAGATCACTAGGAGAATCCTGTAAGCTTTTGAGCAACTCTTTCCAGCTGACCCAGGAGAGGGCACTTGCATGTCCTTCGTGGTACTCAATGTCATGTATTGCCCTTGACTACAATTCTCCGTGCTGAGAGGCAGGAGGGTTCTCCTGCAATCTGCACAGAAGAGCAAGCAAAAGTAAAGAGACAAAGTACTTTGTCCAAGGTCACTCTGCAGGTTGAGATTCAAAATTAGAATGTTAAACTACATGTGCTGTACCCTGGAGAAGAGCAGCATTCAAATTTCACTGAAGCTAAGCAAGAGAAGACAAGGACAGCCTAGTTTTCAGTTAAAATCTCAACCTGGCCAACGTGCAGCAGATGAGTTCAAAGATGTAGCCAAGCTCTAAGTCTTTCCCACCGATTAATGCATGATTAACAGGTCACTAGTGGATGCTTCATCAAACTTTTCATTAATCCTGAAATTAATTTCCACTTCGGTTTCATTTTCTCTTTCTTAGGAATGTCCCCATTCTTGAAATATCTAATTATATCCTTATTTCCAATGAAACCACTAAGAAAAAAGCTTGTTAACAATGAACCTCTTAAAGTTCTCAACAAAGTTTAGCATTTCTTGACGGTTTGTTGCTTTAAGCAGAGCTCATGGCTCACAAAAAACACAAAAGGGTAAAAAAGCCAGAAAGAAGTGAATGGATTTGTCTGGGATCCCCTATTTTACAACAGCAGAAACAGAGAAACCACCTAAATCTACTGCTTTTTACATCACTGTGATCTCTAATAACCCACATACACTGCCATCCTCTTGATGAGGACCATGCAGGACATGTCCCTAGATGAAAAGGGAACAAAGAGCTGTGGGTTCCTGTAAGGTCTCCTGCCATGCTCAGGCAACCTCAACATATCTAAGTCAACTTCTGAGGTCCCTCGCTAGGCTCTGCAATCCCACTCGGGCTCCCTAGCCAACTCACCCTCTACAGCAAAGCCCTTTCTGTCTTGCTCCCTTCCTTTATACAACAGAATTCATTTTCCCATTTGATATTTTATTTTGATGTTCCAGGCATAAAAAAGCAAATGGTTCCCTCAAGCCATTTCCTCTCTATGAAACTGTGAAATAGCTTTGCAATTTTGAAGCAGTTTAAAATGCATTGTTATATTGAGAAAGAAAAGGGAAGGAGGGGGGAAGCTTCTTTTCTAACTTTGACTACTGAATGCTATAGGAAAACCAGATTGAAATTCTTCAAATAAAGATTTCATAGCTTCTGCAGTTATCAAGGCGGATGGCTCCCTATTTGCATACTGCCATCTATATAAAAGAAATGAGACTCAACGGTTCTATTATAATTATATAGCTCGGTTTTTAGTATTAATAAGCCTATTGTTATCACCACTGCCTTTCGAAAAAACCTCCACATTTCTGTCATACGAACTGAAATATCGGAATTTATTTTTCAGACACGTACTAAAAAGTAAATCCTTTCCAAAGACTCTACTTGGTTTGTTGCTCAGCACTGAACTAGTTTGCCAGAGATTATCACGAAGGACTGTGTTTGATCACTGGGTTTTTGAATACTCCCTTGCTTGCTGAGTGCTGCTTAGGATGCGCAGTGCTGTATTTAAAATTCACAGCGGAAGGAAGATGCATACTTTAAAGATGGTATCAGTGCCATTTTCTGTGGGACTTCAGGCAGTTCCTAGGTGCCTGGGTTGATATTCTATTAAAATGGAGCATCCTTCATTGAACCACAAAAGAAGGTGACTGATAATTAAGGTGAAAATGCTGCTCTCCTGTCTACGCTGCAGAACTCTTATCAGACGTGTGAACTCTTATCAGGCGCCCTCTTATCTCTCCTCCTGTGCATCCTGTGCTGGAATCCCACACCGAGCTCCCATCGAGATCAATGGGAGCTCCACTTGGGATGTGAAAACACAATAGCTGATTGAGTCTCCTGAGTGTGGCTCTGCAAGCACAATGTGGTCTTAGGGACATAGTACACAAAGAGGAACTGTAAAATGAAAAATGAATGGCTTTTGGGGCTGATACAATATATATGTTGTTCATATAGAGCAAAGTTCATTTGGTGTCACAGACAGGAGAAGCTAAGGCTCAAAGCTGAAATGCTTCAGCTTTGGATATTCTCAGGGACACATTCTGACGAGGTGAAAAAAGGTTTTCTCCCAGGGTAGAAAAATGTAAAGAAACCTGTGGTTCAGATTCAGAGACTTTTTAGATAGGAAAAACAGAAGCATAACTTTTTCAAGCAGATAGTAGAAGGGAGCTTTGTGGAGAAGGTCACAGTCTTAAAAGCAGGGGTTTATCTAAGCTAAATCTCTGCATGTCAGTCACTTCAACTTCAGAAATATCAGCAGGTCCTGTTTGCCATCTCTGTGGCTGATCTCCATCCATTTCTTATGGGCATAGTGGTAGAAGTGGGTCTTCAGGGAGAGGTTGGAGAAGGACAGATATTTGAGGCATTTGGGGGAGGCAGGCGGAGGCTTTGAACACCACAAGAGGTTTGAACATCAGGTGGTGTGAAAAGGAGCTGTCAAAAGAAGTAGAAGGTAGATGAAGGAGAATGGGAGACAGATGTTTTACAGCCAAACAACAGCAAAGAGAAATTTCTACAGTGGGCAGAAAACACAGGTATATGATATGGCAGGAAAGAGGTTACTGTAATCAAAAAAGGAAATACTGAAGCTTCATGGCAACTTTCTTAAAAGTATCAAGCCCACAAGAAGCTAATTCTGAGCGTACGGTTGAATGAAACTTTGATAATACCCTTTTGTTAGGATTTTACATTAAGACCTCACTGGCATGCTTCTGGGTGCACTGATTTCCCCTTAAGCCCCGAACTTAGGCATAAGTATAGGAAATGCAGGCCCTAACCCTTTTCAGTTAATATAAATCCGTGTCTTTAAACCACTGAACCACAGGTACATTTTTGAAGAGCTGTAGTGTGGGAGTTATTAGACACGTGACTCTTTTATACTGTTTTTCATGGCAACCACATGACTACAACACTGCCTGATGCTTGAAAAAATTACCACCTAGATTTAGTCCTCTCCACGAAAACAGTTCTAGCTCATTCTTCACCTACCATGAAAAAGACCTCAAGTTTAGATTTATCATCTCCCTGCGTAATTGTCAGTTTGCATTATCCTGACAGAATATAAAAACTTGAACACATACCCTCTAGTAAAGAATTCATAGACTCCCAGTGTGGGAAGGATTAAGCATCATAATAGCCAAACCAAACAATTTCTTAGGGGGTTCATATAAAGCCTGTCAAACATGTTCCATATCTCCGAGAAGAAAAACAAATGCAAATGTAAATCACCTCTAGGAAAGGCAACTTCTTCTAGGTGTCCAAATGCACTAAATCAATCTAATGATTTTCATTTGGGAAGAGCCTGCAAGGTTTCACCATCTACAGAACCACAAGATGAGGGAGACTACTGACTGTGTTTGGTATGTTCGTATCAAAACTTCCCAAGGCAGTTTACTAAACTGAAGGTACTTTAATAACAATCAACTCACCTGAATCAACTTAAACAAGGAAGGACAAATAAGATTAAGGTTTTGACCACTGCTGAAGAAATTCCATCTTCCACGTCTTCCATAATCACGTTTTGAGAATTATGTCTTTGATTTAACATGTGAACATTTGGACTCAAACTGGCATCCAACATAATATATACTTATTAGCTATATGCTCTGGAAAACTTAGCCAAAATGAACACCAGACACAGAAATTTAATTACAAGTTGGTTTGGAAGAATCTAGACCTACAAATTTGTTGACTGACTAGGGAAGCAGCAGGTATGGCAATCTGAATTGCTGAAGAAACTGTACACAACAGGCTAAAGAAGGCCTTATTCTTTGTCACGTTTCTCAGACACACTTAAATCAACAAATTCCTTCCAGTATCAAAGAAAAGAGCTGAACACTGGAAGAGTTCTTGATAAGTAGTTCCTGTTTCCATGCCAACTTTAAAGGTCTATTCCTTCATTACAGGCTTAACTTCTATCACAAAGAAATATCCATGGTATGGAGTGAAACACATCTGCTAGCAGAGGAATTATCAAATGAAGAAACAGTAAAATTTACTGTCTGAAAGCAGAAGCTAGACAAATTCTGACTGAAACTGTTTAAACTCATAGAACTGTAAGAATAGTTAAGAACTTGCCAAAAGTTCCAGTGGAGTAACCAATTTGCATGGGATGAGAAATTCTTCAGCATACAAATACGTAGTATGCTACAGTTAGAAAGGAAGCTGCTCAGGGAAATACTGTAGTCCTTGTTACAAAACAGATGTCAAAGGTGAGTTCTTCTGGTTTTCTTGACTATGAGTCCTTTAACTTGAGCAAGTCTATGAGGCAGAGAGCTCTTGTTCATACTCCTATTTGTTAGACCTTGACAACCTTTATGCATCTGCTTCCTTCCACGTCTTAACCTGTCTTAGGCTGAGGACTTTTCTGGGGGCACTCTGTCTGTGTATGTATCTACGCCTCAGAGGTGTGCTCCCGTGTGGGGTGGTGTATCTAAGCATTGCTGTAATTTCAATGGAATCCATTTGTAACACCTTTTTTTTTTTCTGGTCCTCTTCTCAGTGGTATCTCTCAGCAACTTTCCCAATGTTAGTTAATGCAGCAAACAAGATTACACTATCTGCTACTGTTGATATGCTCAGACAGCATGCTGCCCATGTTATCAATGTCACTCTCCACCATCCTCCCTCATTCTTACTAACTTAAACCTTTCAAAACCACTAGCCAACATGGACTGATCTATTGCTAATCTCTGACAAATCCTTTGTTAATCCTTCCTCACTTGTGGCCTGATCAGTTCCTACTGAAGCCAATGGTAACTTGACTCAAAAAGGACATGAATTTATGGCCGTGATGCACAGGCAGAGTTTGAATATGGAGGAAAAATAGATCTGATTCCTGCCAAACAGAATTTCAGAGAAATGGATGGACTAGGTTGCTTGTTATCTTCTAGAGGATTAATGAAACAATTGCGTATGGTGGGTATGTGCTTCATAACATACTGCTGTATGCAACAATGCTTTTCTGGAGTAGGTGGATAAGTTCTTTAAAAAATTGTCTTATACTATCAGGTTGGTATAGCTGGTACATGAAATGTGCAGGTAGAGTATAAGACAACTCCTAATTTGGTAAATTTCATTTCCTTTTCTAACCTGTTTTTCTCCCTGGGCCATTAGCAAATATTTTCCGATATTAAATTTTAAAAGTCATCCTCTCACATTTTTTCAAATTCTAATATTTATTTGTTGTTATTTTTTATTCTTCATCTTCCAGTAACTAGCAGGAAGAGCAATATGGAATCAAAGTTTTCTTACTCTACATGCTGGATAGACAAATATTTCAAAAAAATATTCTGCAAACAGTATGTACTCTCTGGATCAGAGAAGGGATTAAATAAACACAAGAAGAAGGGTGAAAATGAGGGAATGAAATAACAAAATGAGAAAATTATCTGGCACAATGAGTTTCAATTTACTTTTCCAATGCATTAATATGAAAAGATGTTATTAACAATCACAAAAGTCTCTGTGCTCTGATGGCTGTCACATTGCTTCATTCAAGAATGCAATTGGTACCTTAAATCTGAAAAGCCAAAAGTCTGTCTGAAACTCCAAGTGTAAGGTGAAGGATTGCCCTGGTTTCTTTCACTTTGGAATTAATTTTTTTGTAACACATCAATTGTATTAATGTGCCTAAAGACCACAATAATTTATTTTAATATAGGAAGAAAATACGAAGATTTAGCCAGGGTCACACCAGCAACTTGGTGGCGAAAGTAGAACCCAAGTGCCTTACCCTCAAGCTTGTTCTTTATATTATGACCCTCTTTCTTTAAAAAATAGCAGAGAAAATATACAAACAGCCAGTGGGGAATTACCCTAAACAATTAAAAGTCCGTCATGCTTGCCAAAACAATTGACACTACAGTTTGCAGAGCGAAGGGACTCTTGTAGTCATATGTGCTCACTTGCTAACTTACAGAATTTGTAAGACAAACAAAGATTCACTGTAATGAGCTGTGGTATTTCTCATGCAGAGGTTTTTTGCTTCAACAAAATAAAATTTCATATGAATCACTGGAGAAGTAATCAAATGTGACTGAGAATACATCCTTGTGGTGTGGTTAAGTGTTATCTTCATTTTACATACGGGAAAACTAAGGAATGGAAAATTTAATTGTTAACCCCTAATCAAGAAAAGAAATTGAGGTATTAAAATCTAGAAACAAAATCTACTTAATGTTTTTCCTTGAGTTTTGTGCCCTAGACTATTTTTAAGTAGGATATGTGACTGTAGTATGTCTGACAAAAGACTCCTAAATAAAAGGACCAATGATAATACATTTGTCTTGATTAAAAGTTTAATATTCCCTTATTGAAAGTCTACTGAAGTGTAATTTGGTTTCTATAGAAATTTTGCTATCCAGTATTTTAATAAAGAAATCCTTACTACAGGACTTTTTAAAGCATCCTATAAGATTCCATACAAGCGTTATGACTCTCTACATACTGCAGAAAAGCATTTATTAAAAACTACAAAAGTAAAAGCACAGAAAGCAGGTAACATCCTACTAAATTCAGCTGAAATTTCCTACATGGAATGGATTGCCAAAAATCCAGGAGACTTCTTTCTTAAACTCTCCCATGAGAAGGGTTCCAGGCATGAAACATCTCTTCCCTGTTGCATACATTCCCAGTGAATTAGCATTAAGGTTACCAAAGCCCTTTTCTGTCCTTCGCCATACCACTAGTTTCGTTCTATGGAAATGGCACCTTGTTCTTGCCTCCTTATGTTGTAATGATCGGTCTTGACAAGGGTTTTCGAGGCGGGGGGAGCAGTCACGGCTACGGGCAAAATCACAGCTTCTGAACTTCATGCTTGTCAATAGCTGTTTTAGTTTGCATTGCCATACTAATGTGCCTTATAAATATTCCTTGAGGCTCTACACACCACCACGTTGCTGTTGTCTTATTCATCAATACAGTCAAAACAGAAGCAGATGCTGTCAGTTAAGGTCAAGATGTGCTTCTTCCAGATCTCTGGAGCGAAAAGGCCTCCATCCCACCTCATAAAAGAAGGAAATATTCTATATTCATTTAATAAGTAACTCTCAGGGCTCAGAGGTCTCCCATGATGGCCCCAATAATTAACCTTAACTGCTGTACGGGGATTTACCCTTCATGCTATCCTCTCCACTCTCCCATTTTACTTGCTCTTTTCTCGCGGATGTTTTTTAGCGCTTAGCACCCACACCACCGCACAGACCGCAGGCCATGCTGTGCGAGGTGGCATCTAACGGGATAGGAAGTGACAGCCCAGCCTTCATCCCAAATGAGTGAAAAATCGAGTGAAAGACTAGAGTGTGAAAGGTTTGGGGAAGGATGGCTCCTACTTATCCACAGGATGGATGAGGATGGAGGTCCTGCCGGCTGGAGTTTTCCCAGCATTTCCTGCATTTAAAACTCCAGCACTAGAGACATTTCTGAAGGTGCTTACACAATTTAGCTGATCAGTTCTTAACTTTTTTCCTTTTTTTTTTTTTTTTTTTAATTTTTGGAAATGTCATCCTAAAGCAGTGCACCCACTTGGGACTGGATTTTAAAACAAACTTGATTTCCCTTAAGCTTGAAAATACTATATAGCAACAAATACAGGCCAAAAACTCTCACAGCTCTTTAACTCCTTTGAAAATCTTGCTATGAGCTTTACACTGGAATTCAGTGACTTTGAACATTATGGTCAGTGTGTTTGTATTTAGGCACTGATGTGGGATTGATTCAGAAACCAAGGGGAGCCAAACACTTCAAAATATAGCTCCAGGGAAGAGTCATTTTTCACAAAGTCCTTGGGTTTTCTGCTAAGACCAGTGACAAAGCAGACATCTGGCATGTACATGGATTTCTGCACTACGTGCACTTGTGTTTGTGCAGACCTGATGGCATTGCCCAGAGACGTCTTCTCTGAGCTTGCCCTTGCGCATCTTCATAAGGAAGCTTGTTTTATGAGTAATCCCTCCTTCCTATCCCTGCCTCAGCTTATCACCACCAAACTTACTCCTGGGCAAATCACGTTGTTTAATGGAGAAACTCTACTGCAGCAGATTATTACTTGTCTTTAAATATACTAAAGCAGTTGTAAATAGGCAGCTTACCAACAATTTCACATAGTATCAGTAACTTATGCAGCATAGTTTGGTGACCTCTGTCTCAAAGCATAGTGAACCCATTAATCATCCCTTAATTGCTATACGCACATACGTAATGAAGAGGTTTACTTTAATTTTAATACTAGTCCTCTTCTGAAAAAACATGGCATGTCAGAGAGGTAAGACAGCTGTCTACACAGCCAGAGACACAGCGATTGTCTGAAGACTTTAATAAAAGTGGCAGCAATAAGAGAGAAGTAAAATATAGCCTCCGTTTCTCATGCAAGCCTTGTTTGATAAAATCTGTTGTCATTCAGTAAGCATACAAATTACAAAGAAGACATGCTGAGCACATAGAGTGAGCAGACTTATCAGGGGAGCAAGAGGGGCTGCAAACATCCAGCAGCATCGCCTGGTTCTCTTTTCGTAAGGGAAGACCTGTCCTGCCCCTCTCTTTCCTCTGCTGCTCTGCAATCATGTAACTCTGATTTGGTAAACTGTCCTCTTCAAGATACCCATTTCTGGAGGGAACTACTTACTCAAAATTTTCCCTGCAAACTCTGATTTCCTTGGAGCTGTTTGTCTGGCGCGATCTCACCTTGATGGGGATTGTTAGGCCATGCAAAGAAGTTTGATACACATCTGCTGAAATTTTTCTCATTGTGCACAGATAAGATACTGATTGTTCTTGTTTGAGGACAAACTTTTGCCGAGTATTGGTGCATGACAAATATTAAAGTCATGTCCACCCCCCTTTACATCACGTACTTAAATATATCACTTTTATAAACCAGCCTCAGCTTCCTAAAACTCTCTGGATGGATGGCTGTCAGCCTGCTGGCCTACGGTTAACAAGAAGCATTAAGAAAAAAGAGTCACCAAAGCCACATCTTACATGGAGAGTGCACACCACACTGTGAACAGGGGGAACGGCAACATCTGGAATTGCGTTATGACAGAGGACCATCTCAAAGCAAACTCACACAGATGTGTTTGGCTCCAAGGAAACTTACAATGCTCATCCTTAACCTAAAGAAATGCAACATGCTCCAGAAAGCAAAATGGAGTCAAAATATGTATTTGATTTAGTATGAAGGGGGGAGGGGGGGGGGTAGGAAGAAGAATGTGAAACTTTCCATTGGCTTTTTAAACTCTCCTTTTTAAAGTTGTTTCTGTTCAAATGAGAGACTTACCAATTTAGCTAAGCCGATAACTTCAGAGCCAAATGTGTTCAGTTTCAGTGCCATCCAGAAGGATAGATTATAAAGCTGCTGCTCATTTATGTGTTTGTTCTGATGAAATACAGACATTTATCTTTGTGGAACTAGTAAAACAATTGCATCATTTTCCACTGCAAATTGAATCAATGTACCCAAGCGGCTGCTGAGCTAGGAGCAGAGCTGAAAACTGTATCTTCTGCTATGCAGCCGCTCTGATGGTAGGATCCACTTCGCATTCATCTGCAGTATCTTCACCTTCCCTGTCCATTCTCAAGCCTCTTTTAGAAAACCTACACATACAACAAAAAAATTGAGCTTGGGATTGTGTTTTTTTTTTTCCTCCACAAATCCTCCACTTGTGAGCCTGAGGGCTTTAATACTGGTGGTCCTCTGTCCAAGTATGGCTTGCTGGGGAGATTACCGTGCCCCCATGCTAAATACAGATCCCACCTGGAATTCCTCCCAGTGCTTAGAGATATTTGCCTCTGGGATTTTTCACTCAGGTCATCTCTCCTTACAGAGCATCAAACACTGCTCCATTCTCTTGTAAGACCCCACACAGAGCAAGCCATTTGGTCAAAAATCATAGCTGTTTATCCAAACAAAGAAGACAAGGACACTTCCTTTGAAAGCTAATGCCCCCTGGGCAAGTCTAAATGTCTGGAATCACCTATCAAAGTGTAATCACTACCATAAACAAAAAAAGACCGCTCCAGAGAGTACAACTTTGTGTGGGGAAGGAAGCAAGTGCTATGATACATTTGATGGAACTGCCAAAAAGCTGTGTAGAAATACAACAAATGTTAATTATAAATAGATCCTTACCAATATTCCCATGATACAATTATTAACTATTATTTATATCACTAATGTTCTTGGGGTTCCCAGGTAAGACCATCCAGGTGGATTTTAATCACCTGGGTATTATCCTGCTTGGTTTCCATCTGCCACCCCAGAGGGTGGTGGATGTCTTACAGATCCTATGTCACAGCTATCATTCCAAGGTGGAAAGCTCAGATACTGCTGGACTTCTACAAAGGCAGGGGATATCCATGTTTATGCATCTGAATCCCACCTAGTACATCTGCAAAAACAAGAGATCTCTTCCAGTGAGGAAGCCTGCCGCTGACAAATTATAATTCAAAAGGTAAGAAACGTACACAGAAGGTAGGCAGAAGGGAGAGCACAAGAAAATGATGAAACTCTAGCGCAGTTCTCCCATCACAGCTGGCCCACAGCAGGCTGATGGTTGAGACTTCTTTAGCATCCAGTGAAGGACATCTTCAAAAGGTAACTCAGGTAGGACTGTGATGCAGCTGTACTTGTATTAAGGGGTAAAGTCTCCCCAAGCATGACTGTCAGCAGCAGAAGAAAGCATGGAGGTGCCTGCTGCACTACTATAAGGACATTCACAAATTAGGCAGAATGCATTGCAAATGCTTTTTTTTTTTTTTTAATGTAAGTCTTTCAACTTCTATTTCTATAACTCTGGGGCAAGAAAAAAAATAGTCCTACAAAGAAACAACAGTGAAGTGTCTAACTATGAAAGTAAACAGTACTCTAAAGAAGACCTTGGAAATGCACTTATTTATGCTATAACAAATGATTTTAAAAATCTCCATCTGGATTAGGTAGCTGTCCTTGTTCCACAACTTATCTCATTCTTGAAATGATTTTGGTTTGTAAATCTGTAGTTCCTGATTTTATTTATGCACATTCCAGTAATGTCTAGAGACTCTAAACAGCATTATTGGTGCCTACCATGCAAACATAGATAAAAGACAGTGTTTTCCCTAAAGGCAAATAGAAATAGGGAGAAGATTCATCTGTGGTATACAATACAGCAGAAAGGAAAAAGCTGTCATGAGGAAGGATCCAAAGGAAAGCCAAGATTTGCAAAAGTGTTTGGTTGTTTATAGGGCCTCAGGGTTTAGCTGCTCCAGCTGAGATGTTTCCAAAAGGGATTGATAATGCGAAGCATTCATTGCCATAAAACAGGATTTGAGCCTGCCCCAAGTTAGTCACTTATAACACCAGGAACTGAAGATCTTACACTTCAAAAGCATCCTCAGTTTAGGCTTCCTCAAATTAATCTTCATCCAATGCTGATGGGGCTCAGTACTGCTCTTAAAACCCCACACATGAATAGTTCACAGTCATGTTGGCTTCAGGTTTTTCTAGTTATCATGAGAAAAACAACAAACACTGAAGTACAGTGAAAATATGCTTCAAAAGAGGAAACATTTGTGGGGAGAGTTTTTATCTGTTATTAGTCCAACAGATGAACTTGGAGAAAATGAATGAGTTTTTAGACACATGCTCAGGCTTGAGGCAGAAGCAGGACAATTCAAGCTAAATCAAAACTGAGAATAATTGCTCCAAAGTTGTCAGTCTACAATACTTTGTCTTTGGCAGAAAAGTTGATGTAAGACTTTTAGTCCCAGGCGCACGGTCCTGCTGGATCCCCACTACTCTCCATTCACTTAGTTGGACCAATACCAACATCTGCATGACTGTGATTTAAAGAAGTATATTAAATGATGTTGATTTAAAAGTGTTTTTTCTTTTTCTTTTTATCTGAATTATTTGAGTGACAGAATGCGCAACATGGCCTACAAACAGCATAACAAAATGGGGCAGCAGACTCTGCAGAAGACACAAGAGGATGGGGATAAGATTTCTTAAGTGGTTTTAGTGCCAAAGGCAACATACTGCATTATTACACACTTAAGCTTAATTAATCTGTGTTACTCAATTAGAAAATTCGAAAGAAAAAAGATTGCTAGTGCTTTTGGAGCACAGGGAGCTGCCGGCCAAAAGAGAGATGATTTGCCTCGATAGAAGAGAAACAGGGATTCATTTAGTTATCCAAGGCACTAGTTTGAGGATTGTATTGCACTTCATTGAAAACATTCATACTGTTCACCTGTGTCCTGTGTTGAAATATCCTTCACGAGACAGTTCCAGGTCATTCACTAGTGCATCAGCAGGGCTTCGCTGCTCACTTCTACATATGGGCAGCAGCATGAAACCCGCACTGTCTGCCAAACAGCCCATATATCAGAATTTACCTGTCTCCGCTGCTGCTGCTTTTTCTCCCCCTGTAGAACGCCACAGGCTACAGACAGATGAAACGGGAAATATTATAGCCTTTCAAAAGACCAGTGTAACTCTTAAGGGGAAATTATCCTTTGATTGTACAACAGAGATTCCTGAACACAGCTGATATTAGGAAACACCCATGTAACACTACCTTCAATAAAGAGGCACAACAAAACATAAGTGTTTCTCAAGTCAAAAGAATGAAACCTGGCAGCTTTGCATGGCCGCTTGGCAATGAGTATGAGTGCTCTAAAGTGGCTGGTTAAATGCTAGAATTATAATGGGAACTGGAAATGGAAAAGTCTGGAAACTTTCTAACTTTGGTGGTTGAGAGCTATTTTCTGTTTCTCCTGGCCGGTGTATAATGAGACACTATGGCTTCTCTCTGTTGCTGTTCTTTTGCATAAATACCTGCCAGAAATAGGAGCAGACAGCTGCAGAAAAATCCATCAAGGGCTATTAAACACAAAGATACCACCTCTGGCTCAAGTAGTCCCAGAATAGCAGATTGCTGGGAGCTGGGAAGTGGTCCAGGGGAATTACACCGCATGTCCATCCTGCACCCACATCTCCGTACGACAGAGATCGGGTACTGCACTGGCAACTTCTGCCCTTACCCAGTACAGCTCTTTGCATGCTCTGGCATTAAATGAGCACTTTGTAATATTGCATTCACTAGGCGCATTCAGAAACAGATATTTCACAAAGATACTTCCGTGAATGATTTGGGCCAGTTAAAGTGGTTTTCAGAAAAAGACACCCCCACATTCAGTAAAATCTACCCTTTACAAGGGCTTACAGGCTGTTGTCCCTTGTACCACACTAAATCCCCATCAAACATGGTTATACAGCCAGAGGCTGAATTCCACTGAAAAATACAGATCCTAAAAGAAAGTCTTTTAAAGTGCAAAGGTATTTGGATGCCAGGAAGAGAAAGCTCTTTTGGGTCAACCTTTACTTACAAGTTACCCATCTTTTTTGCTGTGAGGATTCAGGGCTCAGTTCTCATCTCAAACTCCACACTTAACCAAGCATTTATCCAAGTCCCTGTAGTCTGTTCAGAAAAAGACAGAAAATAAAGCAGATCTGGCTTATTTACACAACAGAACACTATTTTCTTTCCTTGCTCTTCCAGATGTCACTAAAAGCCTGAAAAGAATTTGTTCTCCAGCACTGGAGTGAAAAATTCCACCTTTGAGTGGAAGTCAACCTCAGAAAGTATCATTTGATGTAATGATCTTTTCTGAAACTTTATAAAACAGCAGGAAAAAGTAAAGAATTATAAAGAAGAATCATCTATAACCTGAAATGCGACAGTGGGCCCTCACAGAAAAGTATGACTTACATATTTGCACCTATACATACACACATGTACATAATAATGTGCCAAAGTTATTCAGAAAATAAAAAGATCAACACATAAAGATGAAAATGAGGAACTTTAGAATAAAACAGTGGGGAAAAAAAATCAGAAATATTTATCATACAATCATCCAACAGCCATCATCCAACCATCATCTTTTAAAACTTTCATCATGTACCAATCACTGTTGGTGGACCTGGCCAGGTCAGTGGTCCCAAAAGACAGAGTTTTGGGAAGTTCATAATCTGACAGGAGGCCTGTTAGTGTTAGGCACCCCAACCCTGTTGATTTTAGGCTAGATCTGGGACACTCAAGAGCTATAAACTCTTCTAATGTTCAACAGCAGGTGTCAATGCCTAAAAGCCCTGGCCATTTATTGCTCTTTTAGAAACTTGTGTGACCCTTTTGTCAAACTCAGCGACGTTTTCAAAGTTGAATAGAGTCAGAACAACAGAGTTTTGGAGTCCATAAAGCAACTGCCATATGGGAAAAGTTAAAAAAGAAATAGGCACACATATAAGACAGCATGAGAAATGATGGCTTTGCTTGGCCTGGGCAGTGCTTGTCCTCTTCTCAAAGGATTTTCAGCTTCCTGAGCAATCAATCCAAGCACTAAATTTGCCACTTCTTTTCTTTGTTAAAGAAAATCTACCAATAAATCCCCATAAGAGTTTGTGTAACCCAGATCAGTCAGTTATTTCCCTCTCCCTCAGCATTCACGGCTTAACCAGCTGGCTCTCGCACTGCCCAGGCATGGACCTTGTTAGGCACCGATGGCCGTTGGAGACAGCCTGGGAGTTGCTTTCATGTTGCATTTCTAGGAGGCAGATGCACTGTAAAAGCTCCCAGAATATACTTTTTGTGTAAGAACAAATAAGCAGGAAAGCCCCAAAATAATTTGTTTTCTTTTATGCTAAACAGGAAGATGTATGGGAAGAGGAACACAGCTTATTAATCCCAACCAAACAGTCAACTCCAGCTGAGCAAACTCTGCCATTTGGTGGACTGAATTTCTTAATCAGGAAAACATATGGGGAGGCAGTTTTCAGCAACTGAGACAGGAACATTTGCAAATGCTTTCCAATTGGTGCAGACCAGAAAGACAGCACAGTTTGCATAAAAAAACAGGAAATCCTTTTGTTTTTTTTTCCTTGCACGAGCAAATTAATGTTAAGGGAATTCAACAGCTTCCCTGTAGTGTCGTGAGAGCAGCAGAACCGGTAAAGATGGCTCAATTACAAAAATAAGAAAGTTGTATACAAGCCAAAAAACAAATGAAGCAAAACTAACCCATGCTTCTGTTCTGCTCATCCACCCACTCCAGGAATGTATGTCAAGAAAACAGCTCAAAATCTGCAATCTATTGCCAGGGAAAAGAGGCAGAAAACCACTCAAAGTAGCCCAACAAATGGCAAAAGCAAAGCCTTGAGGAGAAACCTGCTGCATTTTCATAGAATCATAGAGTCAATCACAGAATCATAGAACCATGGAACCATAGAATTATAGAACGGTTTGGGTTGGAAAGGACCTTTAAAGGTCATCTACACCAACCCCCCTGCAATGAGCAGGGACATCTTCAACCAGGTCAGGTTGCTCAGAGCCCCATCCAACGTGACCTTGAATGTTCCCAGGGATGGGGCATCCACCACCTCTCTGGGCAACCTCTGCCAGTGTTTCACCACCCTCATTGTAAAAAATGTCTTCCTTCTACCTAGTCTGAATCTCCCCTCTTTTAGTTTAAAACCATTACCCCTTGCCCTCTTGCTACAGGCCCTACTGAAAAGTTTTTCCCCAGGTTTTTGCCAGCAGGTTTATCTAGCCAGTAGCACCTGTCCTCCCTAGTGAGGCAGAAGCAAATGTGCAACCACAGCGTGGCCACTGGGCTGGTGAAGACACAATCTCCCAGAAGGCTTCAAAAACCAATCTCTTGAATATTTCTGATAGTGTATAGGACCAGCACTAAGGCCGTCAGCTCCTCCTGTAATCAAAGATGTTATGAGTGGATGGAGCAGATGCTATGTTGCTGGTGTGTTTTGGTAGAATGATTCCTCTGTGCTCTGTGTAGCTTAAAAAGCATCGTAAGTGCCGCAGAACTTCAAGTCAGAGAAACAAGTAGACCCTGCAGGCCAATAAATATATGCAGAAACAATCTCTCCAAGTTAGGTAGCAAGGGCCAATCAATATAGCCCTGTAGTACATTAGACTGATGGAGTATATTTAAATACACAACACTACTGGGATGTAAAGCAGGGGGAGGGTGAGAAATTAACTCTGAAATTTCAGCATGATCTGGTCAACAGTTTTTTTTTTATTGTTACCTATCAATATTCAGCATTTCACCAAATTGTGTATATTAAAAGAAAATCAGATGCAAAACCTTTATTAAAACAGAAAAGGCACAGATGTAAGGCAGCTTGTAAAGTGATATATGGAAACTGAGGGTTAGCACCTCAAGAGATTTCTGTGGTGAAGGGACACGTGTCATAATCTATTCAGAACCAGAAAACCTTGGAGGTGAAACTGACTAACTGGAAATGCCCTTGACCAGGCAAGGTAGGTACCTAGAAATTGCAGAGGGGCCTTGACTCTTGGATTTATGTGTAATAAAACTCTATATGCAGCGTTAATTACAATCCAAAGTATAAATTGTAATTAGTTCATAGGCTGCTCTGTAAAAGCAGCTGAATTGCTCTTTTTTTTACCCCAACAAGAGAAGATGTGTGATCCGATCTTCCCACAATGATTTCATTCTCTTTAGACGCTTGCTTACAGGTAGAAGAACATACTCTGCTGTAAGCAAGCCCCATCCTGCCTTCCTTTCACAACAGTGCAGGGCCAAGAGTAAATCCCTGCTGAGAAGAAATGGCCTGACCTCACTGTGAAAGAGAGATGAACGAGGCCAGATGGATACCCAACATCACATTGAGCACCAAGGGCCGGAGGGAGCAGGACGACATCAGAAGAAAGAGGACTTTGCTGAGCTTGCCATGAAGCAACTGCAGGGAATTTTTCACCTTCTTGAGGTACTACACCAACATCTGTTTGTCACTGATATTAATACAGCAGCTTCACAGTCATGACTGAATTAGGTGGCCCTGCCAGGAGTCCGTGCGAAAGCAGCCAGAAGCAGTAGCTGGCACTGCAAAGTGATGAGGAGGGGGACAGGGAGGATAAGAAATATCCCTAACTATCAACAAGATAAATGATCTTGAACAAAGCGGGAGCTGTCTTCAGGCAAGGGCCACAAAAATGGGACCACAGACCCTGAGAAGAGCCCTCCTGGCAAGTTCAGAAGGTGGGGGGAAAAAGAACAATGACAAACTTGCTACTTGCCAACGTGTCACACTGGCTTGTAAAGTCACAGCCCAGGTGAGTGTCATCCAGCAGTGAAGTTCTGTTTTGCTTTCATTTGCTACAGGAACTCACATCACCCTCCTTAGAGAGGGTTTCTGATCATTTTAAAGCATAGGTTTCAAGGGACATTATCCATCTCAATTCGGTTGTAATGTTCAGAAGACTACAATTTTTGTGGGTTTTGACAAGATTCATCTTTCCCATCTTTAGACATCCACAAAGTACATCTCCACGTCTGAGCTGGTCCTTTGATATTCACTTTAGAGCAAAGGAAGGTGCTTCTGGGGCATGATTGATCCCCTCCCAAAGTACACATCTAAAACAGGTCAGAGAAATTACACCCGAAAAATGTCTATTTTGCCCCTCCGTTGACTACAGGAGTTTAGTTGAGGAGCTCACATGCAGAAAACTATACTGAAATCTCTGAAGCTGGAGGAGGCACAGCCCACCCTAGAATTAATCTCTCCCAAGAGCTGCCAAAGCTCTTCACTGAAACTCTTTGAGGCTGGGAATTATTTAGACTGCAAAGCTTTAGGGGGATTCTTACTGTGGGTTTGAAAAGTTATTGACATATTGGAAACTCAGTTTCAATGAAAGTCTTCACACACTGTAGTGATTCTACCTGGTGGGAGTTTCACATGATTCATGTTTAAAAGAAAAAGGAACACGATCTGTTGCTTGTTGCTAAACATAGTCCCACTCTCCAATATGCAATATCCCATAACTAACAAGTCTGATTCTCATCTAAATTACCCAAACGCGATGAGAAGTGGTACCACCAAAATATATACAATTATATTGGTCTAAACCTGAGAGAAAGTAAACCCAGAATCAGGCCTATTCCATTCCACATTGATTTCTAAGTTTTCCCTATGTTCAGCTCTCAAAATGGCTCAAATATTGATGACATGCAGGAGTGAAGTTCTATAAAATGTCATCTTTGATGTTCATTTAATTGTATTAATTGTGACTTGGTACTGTCTTCCTCTTGTTTGCACATTTAAAACATATTCAATTCCCCTCTAGTGAAATACTCTTGCCAAAAGAAGTCCAATCATTGTTGTTAGCCTGGGCTCACAACTTCATCTCAGGAAAAGATAAATAAAATTGTTTAGATAAATGCAGAGAGACAATTTAATAAAACCTAAAGCAAATGCAAATGCTTAAAAATTTAAAATACTTTTAACAAAAATTCTTTGTCTTGCTTGTTTGAAGGGTTTTAGTCCTTTTAGCAGGGTTGAACTTTTTCGCCTAAGTCTATTAAGCATTTCAAAAGGTAAAAAGTGTAAACCTGTTTATAAGAATACTTAAAAACAATTTCTCAGAATAATCTTACTAGTTGTTTTTACACATAACATACAGCTGCATTGCCTTCAGCATGTAATCCACAGCAGTGTCCTCACCATTTCCTTGCTCTGCCATGATGCAAGTCAGTAAGAGCATTTCCAAGCTCTCTGGTTCTGCATTTCAGTCCTTACATCAGGGTTTCTTTGTCTACAATGGGCAATCAGAAGACCAACCCTGAGCACAGCCTGTTTCTCAGCCCACCCGCCTTCCCAATGTGTGGTTGCATCATGATGGTGAGTGGACTTCTTGTAGGAAGCTCAAAGACCAACTGTCCTCATGTGCTGGGTCACCATGGTATCTCAACTGCTTTGGTGGGAGCTCGGTGGCAGTGCTGGGGCCATGCCTGCAGTGCTTTGTCTCCCACAGGCAGAGAGCCTGATCTTGAGTGGCTTCAGAGCAACTCTCAAATATCGGGGACCTTTTGGGGAGAGAGGACCACTGGAGTGTGATGATGCTGCACCTCTTTGTGCTAGTCAGACACAAAGCTGGTTTCCCTGCGGTTTATGGGATGAAAAGTCTTCCACATGAAGAATAAAAGCAGGTGCGATAGCAGCTTCATGATAGCTGTCATTGAAAGTAGAAACTGGAGATCTGCTGTGCCGTAATATTATTGTATGATACTTTCCATCCAGATGGCCTATAACCATAGTGTTACAAAAAGAAGGATATTCACGTGCCCTGAGGATGTCAAGGGAACAAGAATCTAAGGCAGAAAAATGAAGTAAACTTCTATACTTCAGACTCCCAAGATCAAGAAAGTGTGCCTCTGCGTGTTTGTGCATGTACGTACACACAAATACCCAAAAAGGCTGGATGAGGGAAATAATATTTTCAAGAAGATAAAAAATTACCATCTTCTAACCCTCCAGAGCACTAAATATAGCACAGGAAAGGCACATGTTTAACAACTCTGACTCAAAACTGACTGAGCTCTGGGAAAGACACCTGTTGATTTCACAGTGGTTATAGATGAAGCTCTCCGTACAGGAATGCAATTTCTCTCATTAGAGGATGTTTACATTTAATTAGGTGATGCTATTTTTTATTGTGTGTTAATTCTCCCTGTTCTTGTCATTAGGATTTTTGTTTACAATAGCAGTGAACACTTCAATTATAAAAAAATGTTAAATACAAGTTTATTAGAATTCTCTTCCTTAAGCAAAACTAAACCCAAACCAACAAAGTAATTCCAAAGCCATTTAATAACACATGCTGTTCTTCGTGAGAGGTGTTTCCAAATGTAATGTCACTAACAACTTTGTTCTACTGTTGTGACTTACGTTCACAGATTCTGTGAGGTCTAAATGAAGCAGGATTAATTGCATACAGATGCTTTCCTATTTTTGCTTGCCACTGGTTTTTATTATTCTTTTGTGTTTTTTCAAAAAACAAAACCAATAAAAGGAATTTACATTATACTAAGAAAGTTAAACACAACCTGTAAGAAGTAATTACAAGCACAAAACATATGGAAATGCCATCTCTTGTTTTGGTTATATTTGCACATAATGTATGCAGAGTAAGTCATGATTAGCAGACAGGAAGCACGCTCTGTGATTATGCAGGATTTGGTAATTGAATCCACCAAGGATAATGATGCTGACCTTCCCATTTGAAAATAAACTAGGCATTCAAGTTTTAAGTGGTTTGCGTTAATTCTAATTGCATAGACATGTCTACCCAGAGCTGCTGCTGAGAGGACATGGGACAGGTAAATAATGATTACATTAGAGTGTTATATTAACCACAACTAAAGTAATACTGTTTACAGCAATGGTGTTTGGACCATATAAAACTGAAATTTGAATATCTCAGAACCATCATTTTCACTGAGGTACACACGCTTATACTGTATCAACCACAATGAGAAGTTATCCAACAAGCTCTGTGATTGCTGAGTCTACCACTTGCAAACCCACACAGAAAAAGCTAGTAGCTAGTTAATTCATGAGGTCTGGTTTCTTTCCTCATCTATTACCCTTCCATCATTCAAGAAAGAAAAAGTTCCAAAAGGCTGGAAATGCAATACAATTTGGATAAATAAATGCAATATTTATCCTGCAGATATGGCTTGGTTTGAACTATCTACCAAACCACAGGTTGTTGGAGATAATTGTCTTTTCTTTTGAGGTGGTTCTCTTTTGCAGAGTTATTAACTTGGTTCTACTACTGTAGTTCAAGAATAGAGGCAATTTGTCATGCAGAAACAGACCACTGGTGTGTTAAATCTGATATCTTGCCTCTGCTACAAGGTGACTCAGTCCTCAGTTAGTCCAGTGAACCCACCTCCAAGTCCATCTGTGATGCTTTTTCCTAAGCCCTGAAGGCAAAGTTACCTCAATCCAAAGCCTGCAGCATAATTTGACTTACTGTACCACTAAGTCTATGTTTCCCAGTCTGCAGTGTGACAAATTTGTCAGGGAACAGAGGATAAAAGCAAAGACTAGTGGCTTAGAGAAAACTGTATGGCCCCCCCATTCCCAGGGTCACAGTGAAAACATGTTGCTGATTGAGAATGAAGTAACAGCCTCCTAGCTATTGTCTCTGCTAGAGCTACAGTCTGTCTAGAGTAATCTTTTTTTCAGAAGAAAAAACATATAAGGTTAAGGATTTTTACATTTCTCCTAAATTTCTGATGTGTGTCAGCCCCAGTCAGAGGTGGGATGCAGTCACCTGCCTCAGGTCTGGAAATTACAGATGTCTCCATGTTGCTTGAACAGATCAGCTCTGTGGCACAGGCATGGAAAATAAACATTTCCCCCTGGAAATGCTGGACTCACACATGCTCCATAGTCTCAGACTGCAAAAGCAGTACACCCAATTCTCGCAGCAAATACCAGGCACACACAGGACTCACCTGGGAAGGTGTCCAGCATGTGCATTGCAAGTCCGGTATGTTCGGTAAGCAATTAGGTTTATTACATGCATGTTTTACAGCTATACACAGACATTTATGCCTGGACAATGGCAGAAAGAAATACTGCAGCTTAATTTCTGCTTTCCTTTGCCCTCTGATCCAAATAAAGCTAAGCCATTGATGATTTCCACCTGGCCCTTAAAGCTGGTATCAGCTGCCTGTTATCAGTAGGAATAGCTCAGGGACTCAAGCACTGCAAATTCTGGGAATTTGGGCTCAGTCAGGGTATGTGTGATCCAGATCTGCAGAAACATCTCTGGAGTGTCCAACCACCAGGACAGACCAACTGCACCATCTCTGCTAGGACACGCAGGTGGGAATGACTGTTCACTGGTGATTACAGAGCAAGAAACTCCCAGCCATAGTAGGAAACACGTATGGCTGTTCTATGGGAGACCATCGAGCTGAAAGGGGAGTGCTTAGAATCTAAATTACTGAAAAACAAATTAGAGGAATCACACTGAAGGTCTGTAACTGTAGTGGAATTAAGTTATATACTTAAATCTTGCATGTGTAATAAATTGGCAATGTGGAATGCACAGGCTTTCACCTCTGGGTCACTGGCTTACTGCTCCATTATTTTTTATGCATAAACAGGAAAACATTATGTAGTCCTCACTTAGAGTATATTTACATCTCAACAAGATTCTGAAAGTATGTTCAAAACCATTTTTTCAGCTCATTAGAATAACTGCAGGAGGGAACCATGACAGTCTGGGGTTTGTAAGGTGATGCAGAGGTCAAATCCATCCCAGGATCACTATAATCAGAAATTTTTATTAGTTACTTCCCACTCTTTGCTGTCTACAATATGGATTGATGGTCCCAGTCCAAGTCCAAGTGGTTAGATACATTTGTCACATGTCCCTCACATGGGAAGTAGGTAAAGACAGCATAAAGATCACTTGCTTGTCCAGAAAAAAACCAACATCCTGTATCTTCAAGCACAAAAGTCAAGCCTTCAGTCTAGACAATGGCCTTTTGGCCTCTCAGACAATGAGAGACCTTTATGACTGCTTCTTTCACTCTTACCTCATCTCCGAGCTCCTGGGTACAAGCAGATTTAAGAACAACAACTCAACTCAAAAGCCAAAGAGAGCTTGTGAAAGTATATGGACACACAATGAGCTTTTCACTGGCTGTATAATGCTACCTCTTCTCCTTTGCCGCTCCACACCAGGCTCTCCTTCCAAAGAAATTTAACAGCAACGTGGGAGGGACAGGAGCTTGAACACTGGGGATAAAAGCAGTGGTGACATCAGCGAGAGCTCAGCATTGAGGTATGGAACTGCCTCGTTTCGTGCAGTGTTGGTAAAGATAAAGAGATGTGGCAGAGACAGTGGGACAGCTCTTCTCGTCCATCGTTGCAGGAAACAAGCAAGCAGGCTCCATCAGCCTACATCACTTGCTATCCACCTCAGCTTCTCTTTCATGAAAAAGGTCATTGAATCTGCTGTATCACCTCTAGCAACAGGAAAGAGACACAAGGACCACAATTAGAAATGTTCCTCTCCCGTTCCCAGACTTTCCTGTCTACAGAAAGACAGGTTAAAAGGAAATTTGAGTCATGACCTTCTTGCTTAGTGAAAGAGCCCTGGGATCAGCTGATAGAGGCAGCTTTGCTCTTTTCAAGGGTGACTAGCACCCAAAACAAGTGCTTGTGATAGTCAAACTAGAAATGAAGAGAAATATCCACATGGAATCCCCTCCTGCTGCAGATGGGCGTCACGGTGCACACAGACAGCCCTGTATCAAGCTGATAATAGCCTGCTCCTGTTCACAGATGAAGGAAAACGAGGCTCAAATTACCAGATCTGTCCCTGGGTTTTGATACCATCATGCACACTGCTGCTATCCAGCCTCAAAGTCATAGCAGGGGCAAGCAGTGTGGCACCAAGGAGGGACAACACGGTTTGTAAGAGCACATGCAGACAAAAAACAAAAAAGAAAAGCACATCCTTTCTTGTGTCCCCTATCCAGCTTATTTAGTATCATCATCCGTATTTTCTTACGGTATCAAATCACATGGGGCTGAGAGTATTCCTCAAGTTAATAAATGATGAAGTCAGACACAAAAGCTGCAACTATTCCATTAAATTAAACAGGGACAGGGTTTGGGCTTGAGAACTGAAGCGTGACTGCCCACATTGTTTAATTTCAGCACCCTCTCTGGTTTGGGTTTGGTCCATAATAACAAGCAATCTCCTAGACAAAGCCCAGACATATTTTGGAGGATATATGAACCAGGCAAATAAAGCCAGTGATAATGACAGGAGATGACAAAACGCATAGCAGACCTACGGAGAGCGTGACTTCACTTTCTTATCATCGGCTAACTACCTTGATTCTTGTTACTTACAAAACCTCTTTTTCTGCATGACACTATTGAGACACTAAAGGGTCAGAGCAGAGGACAGTGAACTGGAACCCAGAATATTAATTATGGTTTTGACATTGGTTACTGAGGGGACTCTTTGCAAATCACAACTTTTCTGTGTCTACTAAGTGAGAAGACGACTATCGCAAACCCTCACCACATGTCAGGAAGGAGAGACTGACTTAATTAATGCTCAGAAAGTGCTTTGGAGATTAAGTGTGCAACTCTTGATGTCATGAGAGCTAAATACTATTACTGAACTCCGATTCATACGTAAGGGCAGAGGTTCCCAGAAAGAAAAGCATCAAGGGCGGGAAGCAAAGAATGCTTTTATAGAAAAATACTCAATGTAACTTGTTCTGAAGCTCTTTCCCAACAGACACGTGATTGTTTTCCTCTAGGTACAAGGTTAAAAGCCTTTCTGCTGAAGCCCAGAAATGTATTAGGGTTTAGGGTTATGATACGATATGAGCCACAACCTTCACCAAAACAGCTCTCATTATTAGTAGGACATATGTGTAGTTAACTGATTCATTAAGTGCAAGCATCACGATGCGGAGTTAGGGTTTTCTCTCTCTCTATCCTCTGAAGGTCTGTCTTTGGTGCAGAGCTAAAGAAACACTGTTAAATACGGGCACTGGACACCAGCTCTGATCACTTCTTATTCTCTTGCTTTTCTGTATGGTCAGAAGTCTGGGAGTTCAGCTCAAATGCTTTGGAAGTTGGGCCATAAAAGAGGGAATAAGGGAGGGTCCAAAGGGAGGCCTACCAGAGGCTCAAATGAAGCTCCAGCAGTCAAAGGCAAGGCTTTTGCCCAGAGCAAAAAAAGCATCCAACAGTGCTTTTATTTAGTGCTTTGTATTTCCCAGTCTGTCAGCAAAATGAGCTGTTTCAAAGTTCTTCCTTCTTGAACAGGTCAATTTTTTCCCCAATAGAAAAGGAGGACATGATGTGTTACTGCATACTGCATAGGTGGCCACGGAAGAGATCTCAGTGTGAAGAGTAGCATGAGCTAACATAACAACATATATAGGAGGGCACGGATCTTTCGTCAGTGAAGCTAACCAGAATTTTGCCACAGAGTGACAAGAATACACAGAATTGCTGGACTCTGATACTCAAAGATTCACAGATTTTAAAGGACCTTCACAATCACTGCTCTGAATTCCTGCATACTATATCCTTTAAACTAGATCCTATCTTTTAAGGAGATATATTATCTTGATTTTAAAATCCCCAGTTATTTGCAGGGTTAAATACAAACCTTGAAAATTTGGTACCTAATTTCAAGGATGAGGTTATCTAGGTTCAGGATGCATCAAGATCTTCTCAGCTCTTTTCAACAGACTGAAGAGCCATTCACAATGTTTATTTTTCTGCAAAGTATATGTAAGGACCTAATCAAGTCTTTTTCTACTCCTTTAACTCAAACTGTATTTATGGTATTCTGAAATCTTCCATTATGTGCATGTTTCTTAATTGCTTAATCATTCTTGGGAATTTTGCCTGAACCATCCACAGTTTTCTAACATCCTTGTCAATACCACGTGCAATATTCTGATAGCAGTCTCATCAGCTCAAAACACGAAGGTGATACATTTAGTTTAACTCAAGATCCCCTAAAAGCTACATTACTTATTTTTGGCACTGATGTTCAGTAAGTGATAAACCAGGACCCCTCAAACATATCTCTGAATCACTGCCTCTGAAAATAGAATCAATCTGTGGCCTTTGTTCCTACACATTTGACTTTACTTTTGTCTCATACCCTGCTATCAAGCAGTCCAGATTGTTCTGTATCAGTGATCAGTCCTATTCATCATTTATCACTTCCTCAAACTGTGAAATCTGAAAACGTTATCAGTAATGAGTACATCTTCTTCCATGTTGTTCCTAGAAATATCAAACAGCTGAGGCTCAGCACATCATATGTACTCGACCCACTAGAAACAGCCCTGCTTGATGTTCCCATTCACAAACACATTTTAAGACCTAATATTCGATCAGGTTTTGTCCTTTTAATAAGTTCTGATTTGAGCTTGTATCATTCTGGTTTCTTAATCAACATGTCATGCGGTACAAAGTCAAGCCTTTTAGAAGTCTAAGTCTGTTACATCAAAACTATTACTTGTGATCTCATAAAAAAAGACATCAGGATGATTTGACAAGATATATTTTTTTTCCAGAAAACTACATTGATTGGCATTAATTATATTACCCTCCTGTATGTCTTTACTATTTGAAAGCTGCATCAGCCATTCCATTATTTTGCCTGGGATCAATGTCATTCTGACAAGACTATAATTACCTGGGTTGTTCCATTTACCCTTTAAAAACCTTGGTACAAGCGTATGATACCTCACACGCTTCCATCACTATGTGTCCCAACACTTTTAGAGCAGGCATCCATGGCTCACTGCGCGTTCCTCTTTCCCACTCCCTGGCCCCACACATTTGTGGCTGGGCCATGAGCCACGAGCTGGTTGTACATGAAATCATCGGTGAAGGAGGCCTCCAGCCCTGCACTGCCAGGAATGTTTTGCCTCTGAAGAAGGCCAGTCAACCCATAACTGGTCAAGCCAAGCTCCAGCATGGGGGAGGTTAGTCAGAGAGAAACCAGGGCTGAGATAGCACAGAGAAGGGCTAATTCATTGTATTTCCAAGATCACTCTGCTGGAAGGGCTTCTAAGCAGCCCTCTGAGCAGCATTCAAAGTTGTATTTGCAGTGAGGAATGAAGTTTTTTTGTTGATCTTTTCTGTCGCTCCGAAGGGACTAAGATGCTGCTACCAACACAAGGCAGAGGTGTAGACTACGATGTCCCCATTGGGAAGAACCAACCTAGGCAGCAAAGGAAAGATTTCCCTCTAGCACAAAAAGAAAATCTGGCCAAAAACAGTGATACCAAATCCAACTGTATCAGGCTCGGTTTTAAGACTGTGGCCAAATTCAAGCTTGACAGAAACAGGCACTACTGCAACACCTCAGTTTACCCAAAGTTCACATCAGCATTTCTCCCATTCAATGCACTGATCTGAAGGAGGGCAGCTGCACTGCATCTGTCTGGCACACAGCAGCTTGCTCAGAATGATTCACAGTCACATAAAGCTGTGTTCCTGAGACACAAAGATCAAGATGCTTCCTTAAAACCTGCAGAAACAGGTCCTTTTTCACAGCTCTTGTAGCGGGAGGTTTTGCAGCACGTCAGCCATGCTCCCTAGGAGAGCAGAGATTATGTCTGGCCATGACATCTGCTCTGGGCTCTAACTAAGGCCTCAGCCTTCCAGATTACTTTTTCTTATTCTGCTCTATTATTAGGGCAAACTTTGAAATATCTGCTTTATTAATACATGTTTTATCCACAGTGTTTATTTTGGTCGTCAATTCTAGCACTACTAATTTAAAAAAAGTACTTGCTTAAACTGTTAGAAATCTATCAAACTGCATAAAGCTAGAAAAGAGCTGGTCATCAGCCACAAATTCATAGGCATTACATACATCCATGTATAAAATTATTTCCTAGACCAAAATGACAATGCAGAGAGCTGTATTTGGCACGTGATATGCAGTTTAAATTTCAAGAGAGTATGGTCTGAAGTGAGAATTCATTCATGCTACTCACTGTAATGTTCATCCTGCAGCACGCTTAGAGAAACAAAGCAGCATATTAAATTTTCTCCATCCTCCAAAAACGTGGGAAAAAACTCTGTATTTTCTTGTGAATAAAATGTACCTTGAAAGTACTCCATCTACATGATGATGTAGAAAACAAAGACATGTAGGAATAAAAACAAGGAGAAAGCATGTCCTGTGTACAATTAAATACGGCCATACTCCATATAATTTAATTAAGACACTTTAATGTGCTCCTGTGTTCTTGTTGCCTAGTACCTGCACTCAGGCAGTGGTTAATTAAACATGCAGCTTAGAAATGATGACTGCATCACACATTTCACAATGACTTGTATTAAAATTTTATTGTGATTCAAAACAAAAAAATTATTTGTTCAGTTTTCTCATATTGTGTAAGTGTGCAGAGCTATAATCAATCCAAGAAGGTGCAATGTTTATGATTTTTTAAAACTGGATAAGACCAAGAAGAAATAAACATGTGCAGAAAACACAAGACAGCTCTTTGGGGTTCAACTATGTAGGGAGAGAATAGACTCTGGTGCTATATCTCATTTTTGTATTTAATGTAAAATAATAAAAAAAAAGGAATGTTGAAATATATCTAGGTTAGAAATGAAACATCTCCTTCATAATTTGTAAATGATGAAGAAAATACTCCTTTGTCTTCTGAGGTTATTTTAAATACTGTTTGGATTCTCTGCTGTGTTTGGGGTTTTTTTCGTATGGGGATGGCACATGCCAGCTGGAATGATTGAATACATGTAGCTGAGTTCACAATGTAAATAAGACCCATCACTTCTGACAGATCCAGAAGCTCCTAATTTTCCTCTTTGCTTCTGCCCCATGAACAAGGACAGACTCAGGCCTGGTGTGTGTGAATAAGTAAGCAGACCATTAGCTATTCTATAGCTAGCTTACATGGTGTTGGGCTTGTCATCACACCATGCACGCCTACACCTAGCAGCATCTTCACAAGTTTACCTATACAGCCTTCTAGGACACTTATTGACACAATATCATCAAGAAGACTCTTTGGAATGCATCTTATTACAATGTGTAGAAAGATTATTGTGAAATGATTCACTTTGTCAGTACATTAAGTGGCTACATATTCAATCCCAGGCAATTAACTGCCCAACACAGTCAATTATCTAATAATAAAACTGGACCCTTCAAGACTTCCAACTAAATTAAAGGGTCTCCTGCAGAAGAAGCGGAGTGGCCATAAAACTCGTTGTGACTTAACACTGTTAGAAGAGTCTAAACATTTCCTGAGTCCATTTGGAATATAGATTTTTTATTTTCTTCCCAAATGACCACAGGAAACAGGTTATATCATTTTAATTATTGCTGATGTTGCTCAGAGGTTCTGAGGGCAAGCCAATAATTCCAAAACCAGGTCTTTTCTAATATGCAGTTCCTCTTCAGCAGACCTTCTACTCCCACACTTAAACTCTTCATCCACCTGCCATGCTGCCTTTTTTAAGGAAGCCTTGAATATTGTGCCTAAAACACTTTCATTCTCCCCCTTCTCCCCTCTCTGTTAGTCCTCCCCCCATCGTTAACTACAAAGTCCAGATTGTGAGACTCACAGGCTAATGGAATGTTTAATGCAGAGCAGCTGTACATTTTTAATGTAAAAGGGGAAAAATAAAGGCAGCATATGGTTTTATGTAATCTTCCTATGAATTTTTAACTGAGCGTCCTAATTCATGTTGGACAGAAAGAGCTTTTTTACTGGTCCTTTGTGGTTAGAGCCTGCTAGCATGAAGCACACAGTACTTTAAAGCCACAGTGAGTACAGGTGAGATTGCTCTGCAGTAGATGCTGGGGTGGATGGCACTTGGTTTGTACTGATGAATTCAAACATCACCATTCAGTGGCTGGAAAAACAAACGGGTGTATGAGCAGGATGGATGAATTGCTCTACTCTGGGACTGCCTGTTCTTGAGGGTTCTGTGCAGTCCTGCATAAGGATCATAAAAGTAGAAAGTACCATGACAGCCTCCTGCACTTCTTTTCTTGTAAAGTGCTTACAAAGTCAAGAAAGAAAGAAAGAAAAGAAAGAAAGAAAAGAAAAAAAAAAAAACCCCAACTTTTTTTTCCTAAAAGTCCATCTTTAAGGGTGGTATAAGTTGACTCTGCTCCCTGACTTACCATATGCCAATATGCAGGGCACCAGGGGGATTAAATTTTTTCAGTCCTAAGTGACATTTATTTTCTGCCTACATGGCTAGTCCAAGTAGCCTAGATATACATTATACATTGCATCATGAGTTACCAGTGCTTTCATAGGAGAAGATCATCCTGGAACCCTGCTGGTGCATTGAGCTTTGTGGTTCTTGTCTCTATTCAAACAGCAGTAGGTATGAGAACTTGGGCCCAGCTAAGGAAGATGTTGATGTATTCAAGATGTTCTCTGAAAGACCTGACCACAAAATACCATCTGAACGTCTTCTGGTATATAAGTAAACTAAATGATAGACAAGACTCAATATGGGAGCAGGCTTGAAAAAACCCTTGCTCAGTTTTGAGCCCTCTACTTCAAAGAAGGTGTGGATCAGCTGAAAAGAGTCCAGAAGACAGATTTTGAGGAAAGACTCAGAAAACTGCCAGAAGATGTGAATGCATTGCAACAGTGGTGAAATGCATGCAAGGCTATCACAAAAAGGAAAAGAATGATTTCTTCTTCACATCCACTGAGGCCAGGAGAATAAGTAATTACTTCAAAATAAAACAAGGAAGATTCAGAGGTGACGTTAAGGGGAACTTTCTAAGTGTAAGGAACGTACTGAGATAGATGCTCTAGGGAGGCTGTGGAGTGTCCATCAAAGGAAATCTTCAAAACAAATTATGGAAACATGTGCCAGAAATGACAGAGATACAGCTGATTCCTGCCTTGGGGGCTTTTGAGCCCCTTCCAGACTTATGATCTTCTGACTCCTTCATTATTAACTGCCAGCATGGATGTACCCTCTGTAGCCTCAGAGCTGATCAATACAGATTCGTCTGTTACTTAGCTACCACCCTCTAAATGTCCCCACATTAAACTGATCTCTCATATTCATCCATTTTCTTTGCTTTCAACTTCCTTCCTTCCCTAGCTTGTTGCTCACTCAATTTTTCTAATGCTACATTTACGAACTCCCTGCTTCCCCTTTTTTCCTCACCAAAGTGCCTGCCCTCTCTCTCTCTAACATGTCACCTCTGCTCTTCATATTCTGCTTTTTCAGCAATCAGTGGAACTCAAAAGTGTTTTAGGAAGGAGGCCATTTTACAGAGGAAGAAACTGAATCAGAGAGAGGGAAGTAACCTGCTAAATAGCCAGCAAAGAAGCCAGACTGCCATGCCAGTTTGAAATCTAGCAGGCAATACTTCTTCATTGTTATCCATTAAGGACAACCTGTTGTAATTTTCTTCTCAGACAAATGGACAGGAGAGTTGAGAAGATAGGGTGAGAAAACCTAAGGAGAAGATGAGGAGACCATTTGTGGTAGTATTGCCATTCAATAGGGTTGACGCATTCTGTAATTGCAATTATGGGCCAAACAAAGGCCATCTTTTCTTACACAACACAGTCTTCCTAAGTCCATACATCTTCATGTGTCATTAGCAGTTTCATTAAAAAGGGAAAAAAAAAAACAAAACCAAAACACAAAGTGTAAAAGTTTTTCCCCTGGATCATAAAAATTTGTCCCAGAATTGGGGCATGTTTTCAAGCTAGTTCTTTGTGACTCTGAAATCTGAGAACCTTTTCCTTTTTAAATGAAGGGTGAGATCTTCTTCCAGTTATCTGACTCCAAGACTTGAAGAATCCCAAATATGGTTGGACTTGCAATAAGATTGCTAGCATTTTCAACACTGAAACCATTCCTCCACCCTCAAATACTCCTACTTCATAATTAGTCTTTGTCTTATATCACACTTACTATGCAAATGCCTATGGAAAAAACAATGACATTAGAGAGACTTGGTCCTAATTTTCATCCAAAGATGGGTGATCTGGTGCTGTGTTTTCTAGTGCTACCTGTAATCGCATATGAAGAAGTCTCCTGTGAGATCTCTAACACTGTGCTATACATCCCAAGCACCTTGATTTTCTCCCTCATAGGGCTTTATTTGCTTTTACCATTAGAATGAATTATAACCAAATATCAAGGTCTACACATGGATGCTTAAATTATAAATGCTTATGAGGATGCAGCGCCATTGAATTTTGCCTGAAGAGAAAAACAGATATTACTGACTTAGATCTAAGAGCTGGATTGCATTGCAGAGACGTTGCTGCTTTTACCAATATCTTGTCATGAGGCTTACTATGGACTCAGTTCTTCTTTGCTACAGTGGTGTAAGTTTGGCGCTAATGAGGTAAAGCCAAATAATTCTGAAGTTATTCTGCACTTACAGAGGAATGACATTTGCCCTACAGTCATGGTCATCATTCAGCCAGAGGGTGTCAAGAATGTACAGAGACAAGAAGCAAAAGGAAGCAATTAACAGGCAGGCTGTAATGCTTGGAACCACAGCACGGTTGTTCAGAGAAAGAAATGTGTGACAATCCAGTATGACTGATTCAAAGACTGAGTCCAAAGACTTATCCAAAGGCAGATAAAAATAAACAGAACACAGCCTTTCTTGCCTTAGATATCTAGCAATGCTTTCTTTATCTCTGACTTTAAAGTCCTATGGACAAGCAGTAAAACTCATATTTTTTAAGGCTTTTATTTTAAAGAGAGTAAAGAGTCAGATAGATTCTCTGCTCCCTTTATGAGGAAAATTAAGACTCATCTTTCTTGACTGGTGTAACCACTAAGAGAAAATAATTAAATCTCAAATATCATGGAAATTCATGACAGTATTCACCATTAAAAAATCAACTTTTTGCCTACCATAAATGCAGTGATATTAAAAAAACCCCTTTTCATAGATTTTCTATGAAAAGGAACAGAGCTTTATTTTTCCTCCCAAACCACCTTTACATAGTCCAAAAATATATTTCAAGTAGTGGAGAACAAGGTTGTATGCTGAGCTCAGCTGTGCATTCTCTGCCACTCACTTACTTTTCTGGTTATTTTACCTCACCATCACCTCCTTCTCCTTATATGGAAAGGACTACTATTCCTTATTTATACATAAAGCATTTTGAGACCCTTTACTTAGATACAGTCCGAGTGTAAGAGGTGTATGTAACAGCATTAACAACTGAGTCACAGCAGTAGGTAAATAAAATTCTTTATATTATTTTTAGGTTTGATGTAATATTATTTCTTGTGAAATGTGTTTCCATTGCACACCTCTTCCTCTCCTTTTCTGCAGCATGCTTTTCTCTTGCAAATATTTTGTTTCACTTGCAGCTTTTCTGGTGCTGGTCATGCAAGCAGATGACTGTGCGCTACAGAGACTTGAGAACTGCAGGATACAGGGCAGATCACAATGGAAAACTTTGCCTATTAAATGCCAACAAAAAAGCTTTAGAAATAATAGCAATAATAAAAAAAAGATTATTTGGAAAACCCTAATCATGATGAAAGTTTCCATTATTTTTTAACTGGAATGATAAATCTGTTGGAGTTACCCTGAAAATGCTCCTTGTCTAAGATTAAAGTGCAATAATGTCACATACTACAAGTATGATAGTTTACTGATTGTGCATCTTTATCTTCTGGATCAGTGAATAATTGGTTCAAGCTATGGCAGGAATTCATTCATCCTTGACATCTGATTGAGTAAGAGATGAAAAACTCCAAAGATTTACTGCAAGAAGGGACTCTCTTCTCCCAAGACTATATTTGTCAAAGTTTCATTGTCCATTTTCAGTCCTGCTCTGATGATCCACAGAAGATCATGAGAAGCACGGCTTTCTGGGACTATTGCTGCATTCATAACCACAAGTCTCATGAATCCGAAGATATGTCAAAACAGCAGGGGTTCATTAAATGTGGTCATTGTCAGAGCACTTTACTCACAGGAATGTATAAGGATTCACTAATAAGGACTGACTTCCGAAGGTAAATATACAGAATATGGTTATACGATGACAAAGAAGATGTCTAAAGAGCACACAGACTTTGGGAGATGTCAGCATCTTTGAGCTGAGGGAGCTATTTAAAATGGTACAAAACACTTGAAGTATGGAGATGTATTTAAGAAATGGAAGTAGTAGGATTACTAGGGAAGGAAATCATCAAAATACTGATGATAAAAAGGTTTATCCAAAATAGGTGCCTTGTCAGTAGATTCAACTGCTCAGGATACATTGACAGAGAATAGAGTTACTGTCTTTGTTAGGGAAGCTTGCCTTTCTGTCTTTAAATCATAAAGAACATAATTCAGCTGCAGCATCCAACCGGCTTTACAAAGATTTCCTTTTTTTTTTTTTTTCTTTGTTTGTATTTATTTGCTGTCTGTGCTTGCAGCAGCAGTGCAGAGAGCTGGATGCACACCCACATGGCATTAATTAAACACTCCCTTGCTAGTGCTAAAGATATGTCACAGACTCCATAAACAGCATTCCTACTCTTCCCATCCTGTTAGCTTTAATGGTCAGTAGAGATTTTAGAAAGATATGACACAGCAGCTAAGCAAAGATCACCAGACTAATTTCTATTACTCATCTCAAATGTCATTTGAACCCAGGAACCCTGAATCCCTGATGGAACTCATTGCTGCAGGAATCCAGAAAATTGGAAATGGAGTATTTTGAAACTGTTGGTAACTTTTGTCGACTCTACATGAAACAGGCTGTTAACAGAAACATCACCATCTTCGTAAGCCCAAGCATCTAAAAAGCACGAACTAGGTTCTCAAATATCCTGAGTGGCTTAAAAATCTTTGTCGTCAGTCTGGATTTTTAATCATTTCAACCGAACTCAGGCCACGTTTTCATGGCCTGGTATCATAATCTGTCTCTATTAGAACTGATAGTGGCAGATTTGTAGCTGTGTAAGTCATGTCAGCTGATTGGTTTGGATTTGCTTTTAAACATCTTGTGCTTTTCACTTTTATAGTCAGGATAACTAAAGGGATTAACTTTGGAAAGGCTTCTTGATATTCTCCAGTAGCATTTTTTTTTTTTAATTTTTTTTTTTATTTTTGCACATATGTACAGATTGGGAAAAGAGAGGATGCAGGTAAAAGGGGATTCACTAACTTCCATACTGTTCATAGGTCTGGGCAGCATCTTGTGAGCAGATATGATAGTCCTGTGTCTACAGGGCTTAGCTCAGCTCCAGGTCAAAAAGTGTGACTGTGTTGGCAAGGTTACAACTCTGAGCTAATGTATCCCGTTAATACCGAGCCTATTAGTATGGGTTTGGCCACATGCTACATGGTGATGCAGCTTCTACTTGGCTTGGAAATGCAGACTCCAGGAGCACACATCGTCCCACAACATACTGTAATGCAGAGGGAATGATAACCTTCTCCACCTGTGAGTGGAACTGGCATCAGAGTATATTTGGAAGCTTTATGCTTCCCAAATGGCATTAAAGGAGGAGGGATCTCTTCTACATACAGAGAACACCAGGAGGCACATGGTAACACGCAATGGTGAGTATTCACCTCTTTGGAAAAGAGAATAAGAATTGTTTCCAAAATCAAGAGACACCCAAGAAAAACCATTAAGAGAAGAGAAAAAGCAAAGAGGATCTTGTAGATTCACAGTCCAGATGAATATATTCGTGTTTATCCACTCGCTGTGGGGTTTAAATGGCCTGCTACACTACAGCATGTCCAACTGGCACGTCTCTGAACACTGAGCACGTGTGTTGGCTGCAGGATGCACAGATTTCATTGCAAGATTTTTAATCCGTGCAGTTGGAAGGCTGTTCATGTGCATATTTCAAGTAAACCAAACCTTTTCAAACATCAGATAGTAAATCATTTTTGGCTTTTTTGGGCTGCCAGGAGAGAACAAATATGGCTTTCTCTGAACTGGCATACATCCCCATAATGAGTCCTAGTGCTTTTTCTTGACTAACTGGACTGTGACCCTTGCAGTCAGTACTTTGTGCCTAGAAATGCACAGAAAATGGTCTGCATAATGCTACAAAGAGTTGGGAAATTACAGATTGTTATCAATGATTAGTATGATTTTTTGCCATTTACTCAACAAAAAGACAGAACGAGGCTGGGGCAGTGGCAGTGGTTCAGGCTTGTCACTTTTTATCAGCTTAAGTGCTGAGAGCAGATGTGAATCAGGTTACAGCTAAAAGCTTTATACACCAGTATTCACAGCCAAGAGTGCATCAGCCATGAACATTTGGTTAACTTTTATATGTTATGATTCCTAAAAGGGGAAGGTTCTTGATGACTAAGAATCCATTTGAGGTAATGAGAGCTCACTTGGAGCTAACAGGCTCAACTTCGTTAAGTAGTGCATGCAAATAACCTGCATCCTGCTGCAAGCTATGCTGACAACTCGGCAGCACCCAATACAGACATCCACAGACTAAGCAAACTTCAACCCACAGAATCACACAGCTCATATGAGCTTTTCCATCCCCCTTTTAAGCAGATAAGTCACATTTGTTGATATTAATATCCAATAGATGACTATCTAATATGTATAACACTCAGAAAAGCTGTGGGGAAGAGGGCCTACTCTATGGAATAGCTCTTAAAATAAAGTCCTCATTTCTCTTTGCAAGCTAACTCTTATAAATTTCCTGCCTCCATCTAACTGCTCAGTTAGCTGAAAACAAGCAATCATGTTAAGAAGATAAAGCCTTTTTGTGGCTTCTGGGATGCAAGCTCCCATTTTGCATTTGGGAGTGTTCACAGACTGGCTGTATGAACATCCATCTGCTTGCTTGCCAGATCAGAAGGAGCTCAATAACTGTTATTAAAAGTCTTCTGTGTCATTCCTCTAAGTTTGCTGCACCGTATTGGGGTGGCAGAGAGGCACTAGTCAAAACCTTACAAGTTTTAATCAATTAGATGACCTAATTTTTAACCATGTTGTGGCATGGAGACCTGTGGATACATAAATCACGAGTCCAACATGGCAGTGCCAAACTTTTTACCAACTAGTCAAATACCTGTCTGAAAAGTGTCCTCATGTTTCAAGGTGGTTCAAGATAAGTGAGCTGAATTTGGGCCTTCTTCTGGGGAAGATGTTATTGGAATGAGCCGAGGTCAGCCCAGTAGATATTTTTTGTGTTGGCGGGCATATCCTTCCCACCATAACATAAGAAATCATCCGATCTGTGCGTGGACTTGCAGAAGGGTACGGAACAAATAGGATTTTTTAGTTTGTAAAACAATATGCAGTCAGTATTAGCAGCCACATTTTAGAAAGTTCCTGACTGCAGCTGTCAAGCAAGAAATGCAAATAGCAACTCTATGCTGGTTTAAAAGTAACAGCTTTCTAAAATCCTGTTGTCTGTATAGTTTCCATGTTTCTTGTCTTTTAGTAACTCTATCCTACCATAAGAAAACTGTCGATTGTCTTCCTGTGCAAATCTAGGATTAATGATGTAGTGAACAGATGCACTGCAAAAGCAACAGACAGTAACATTTTTTCTTAACATAATAAGTTGCAGGTAGGTTTTGAAACTGCAAGCAAAAATTATAGGAGAAGGAGATAAGGTTTGAAGAAACAGCCTAATGGTTCTAAGCATGATTCACAATCTATTCTCCCCACCATGTAAAAACCTGGATAATGATGAAGACACATATATACATGCACACACAGAAATGCAAAGAAATTAAGCAAAATAGTTGGATCTGCTGTAAAACTACCACTGAAAGAGCTAACAATGGCAATCGCCATCAATGATCGAAGTCTGATCGTATATTTTAGCTGCTAATTGCTGGACCAGTTCCAGCCTGTACTCTATTGTCAAATCTGTTAATGCTGTAGAGAAGCCTGGTACATCTCAGGTAATCTGAATGTGAGCAAAGGATGTAAAGAAAGGTTAACAGCATCAAAGGCTAGTTTTCAGATAAACCAACAACTAGGATAGTGCTAAAAATCACTGATCTTCATGATTTGAGTGGTACACTGACCACCAGAAGGAGTCAGGAAAAACTAGTGGGGGCCGTCAGGAAGTATAACTCATTTTATTTTCTTCTGAAGTGTGTAGCTTTTGTTGTTTCGGCTCTGGTAGAGCAAAAGTGGGTAAGGTCCAAATTCAGACTCTTGAAATTAGATCTCTACACGAGAGGCAGGTGTCTGTCTACACTTCAATTACAGTCGGAGGAGACCTAATCAGCACAGTCAGTGGAGTCTAGAAAACCATTTGGCTGGTCAAATGGAGGTGTCTACCTCAGGATCAGATAAATAGCTCTCTAGACTCCATTGCCTGCACTGAACAGATGAAGTTTAAAGGGAGCTTTGCCATCTAGCTCACAATTTGATTCACAAGACACTAAAATTCATGTGGTTGAACATGCAGATGAATCCTGCCCAATGCTTTTTTTTTTTAATATCTGTATTTATTTTAATGTGGCAATTGCCAGGTCATCTGCATGCATGTGTGTATTAAGATGAAGCAATGAAACAGCTCAGGCACAGCATGCCTGAGACATTTACCTAAAGCAGCATTCCCATTGCGATATTACAGGTGCCTCTGTCGATATTACAAGGCAGTCAAAAACTGCACACTGCCTTGATTGCTGTGCAACTGCAGGTTTTCAGGAAGATAATAAGCAACACATTTTTCCCAAACTGAAAAACATTTCCCCCATTTCTACATTCCCCTCATTCTGATAATGCTTGCTCTCTCCTTCTAACTCATCTTCCAGCTTATCACACTTTAATGAAATTCCTCCCATGCATACTTAAAAATACATAGATCTGAGATAGTAAACCAAGGCCAGTGCAATGAAAGTGGAGTACTGAAATACAAGTAAGTCTCGAAAACTTGTAGCAAACATGTAACACAATCAATAAAAACCACCTTACAACAATCTAAACACTTTTTATTGTACACTAAGGGTTATTTTATTCAGTTGCCTTTTTTTTCCTGAGAAATTTCTTTGTAAAGAACAAAAAGCAGCAACTGCTGCAAAACAAACACTATTCAAAATAACCTGCACTCATAGCTTTTCATCTTTCTTCACCTTGAATCAGAAAAATCTCAAGTGAGAGCGCATGATACCCAAACAGATTGCTTGACCTCCTCTAGAACAGTACACCAGGAGGAAATGAATGGAAATTGTCTTTAGTTTTCATAAAAGCTTATGCTGTCCTTGAACAAAGTGCTAGCAAGGAAACATTACGCTCAATGAAATTGCTTATTTCTGGAAAGTCTCCAGGCCAATGCATTTTGTCACTGATTACATGGAATCCAAGGCACCATTTTTACCAAAGACAAAAAGGGCCAAAATGTGGGCCAAAACTGGTCATCGTATTGACATTTAAAATCATGACATATGCCAAACTCTAAGAATCCTCACATCACCTTGTTTTGGTAGAAGTAGCTCCTACGAGCCCCATCCTATTGTTACATAGACTGGGAACAAATATAGTAATTGAGAGAGATATGAAATCTCAGGAGATCCTGCATGCACACCTGCATTCAAATCACTGAAGAAAAAAAAAAAAAAAAAGAAAAACCTTCTCTAGCCAATCATTTTTATGTCTTATTTCTCCTAATGTACTTTCATAAAGAAGATCAAATACATCCCTTTTGGTATGAGATGGAACCCATGAAACCTGGCGAGTTGTAAAACAACAACGTCATTGTTAGCTCTAGTCATCAGCTTGCAAAACCCAATTTTCTCCATTACTCCAGTTCCAATGGTTTTAACAACCTTGTTGTTTTTCCACTGACATCAGTGTATGCTGGGGGGAAAAAAAAGACCACAAGTGGGCAAAGTTAGGCCTATTTTGCAGAACAACACCACAGAGTATAAGATACTGCACACATCTGTTTAACTAAATAATTTCCCACCTGTCACAGGAAGAGAGTCAAATCCAGTGCTTAAATCTTTGGTATGCTCTGAGGTTCCATCATTTCATCTCTCCTGAAACACCAAATTGTTCATTTGTTGTTAATTGTCCTTTATGCAGAGAGTTTTCAATTAAATTGGGAATAGTGTTTCACTCCTTACTTTGTGGTATTAACCCCCAAAGATTAATAGATTGCTCGTAATTTCTGAATCGCCGTCTGTGTTCTATTACGCTCTCGTCATTTGTTCTGGTTATGAAACCAAAACAGAAAGTGTCTCACAGAGAGTGGCAGTAGCCATCTGGATCCCTGGGGGAGCTGTTTGGTAGAAAGAATGGCCAACTCAGTTTGAATGCAATGACAAACCTAAAGTGATTGCATGGAAGCCTTCAGCTCCATGTAGGATGCCATCCAAATTTTGGTTCAATTTACTAACTCCTGAACAATGAAATCCAGGTGTCTTTCCGCACAATCAACTTTGTGTGCTTCTGAGTTACTGAGGGTTTTTTGTGGTGTTAAATAAGAGACTACAAAGAAAAAAAAGAACTTATAATTTTAGGAAAACGTAATTTTTAAAGCTAAATCTTTTGAAGAGACAATAGTAAACAAATTAACTGGAATGTATTTTCTTAAAGAAGGCATATCGTGTCATTAACCAGTGATACTTACTACCCTGCTTTTATCATTCTTATTTCATTTTTGAACTTGATAACTGACATGCAGATGTCCTAACAACTATGCTAAGATTAAGTATCTGCTCTTAAATTTCACAAATTTCAGAAAAAAACTATGTTTTATTTTCATAATCTTGTCACCAAAAAAACATTTTGCTTGGGACATTAGTGAAGATAAACCATCCTTTAACAGCTTCAGGTTTGAAAATAATTCCCCCTATACAGAAGCTAATCTATAATCATCTGCATTGATAGTGTTGTAACTTCCAAAGAAGCATTTGGCCATGGTGCATATCCCAAGATGTGGAGCAATATGGGTTGAGCTGACCTAGCAATTCGCGTCACTTGAAAGGGGACAAAACAACTATGAGTATGGAAGAGGTAAACAGTCAAACACCTGAAAGCTCACTGAAATGAAATGAGCCCTACTCTTCACATGTCAGCACTTTCTATGACAAATACATACCTACATACAAAGTACAAGGAGTCATAAATTGCCTGGAAGAGACCATTCAACATCCAGCCTTTAGCTATAGCTTTAGCCACAGCTCAGACCAGTGATAGCTCAAGCTAGATCGAAAGTTACTAGCAGGTAACACTCCTACTGGGATCACATCAGCTGTTAGAGCCCCAACAATGTCCAGCATGGCCAGTGGTCACCTCCAAGGCTCTGCGAGATCACCGTTATCTGTCATATCTGTTCATGATTACTGATGTTCTTCATAAAATATCTGCAATTTTTTTCTAACAAGACAAGGGTTTGTTTTTGGGAATTTGTCTACCTTTTGATTTTTTGTCCTGTAAGTTTTGGGGCCCCATACAAGAAAGACAGGGATCTGTTAGAACAGGTGCAGAGGAGGGCCACAGAAATTGTCAGAGAGATGGAACAACTCTCTTATGAAGAAAGGCTAAGAGAGTTGTGTTGTTGAGCCTTGAGATGAGAAGGCTGCATGGGGACGTCACTGCAGCCTTTCAATACTTAAAAGGGGCTTATAAGAAAGACGGAGAGACACTTTTTGCCAAGGCCTATATCGACAGGACAAGGGGCAAGAGTTTTAAACTGAAAGAGGGTAGATTTAGACTGGACAGTAGGAGAAATTTTTGACATTGAGGGTGGTGAGACACTTGCACAGGTTGCCTGGAGATGTTGTAGATGCCCCATCCCTGGAAGTGTTCAAGGTTGGGTTGGAAGGGGCTTTGAGCAACCTGATCTAATGAAAGATGATCCTGCCTATGGCAGATGGGTTGGACTAGATGATCCTTGACGGTCCCTTCCAACTCAAACGTTTCTATGATTCTTTATAATTGAGGTAGAGATTTAATTTCCAGCTTAAATATCTGTTAGGTGAGGGAGGAAAAGACAATGTAAACTATCTATGTTATGTGGCCATTTTTAAAAACTTTTGGGTGGTCAGATATTTCAAGAACTCCTTTTTGGGATGTAACACTTCCAAACAAGCAGATAAAAATAAATAAGTAAACAGTGCAGAATTCAAATGAGAAGAAAAAGATATCTTGATATAATGTTATGTATAATGTGGCTAGGATGTTTCTGAACTTCAGCACGGTCCGAGGATGTCTAGAAGTACTGCTTCATAACAAACTGCATGTCCTCTGTATCTGGAAGAAATAGGTATACAGTAAATGCTATGAAGAAATTCACACATCCGCTAGGGGAATAAGCATCTGTGGTGGGTTGACCTTGGCTGGATGCTAGGTGCCCACCAAGCTGCTTTGCCACTCCCCTCCTCAGCAGTACAGAGGGGTAGAAAATAAGATGGAAAAAACCTCATGGGTCAAGATGAAGGCAGTTTGATAAAGAAAAAGCAAAGGCTGCTTGCAAAGCAAAGGAAAACAAAAGATTTATTCAGTACACGTAGCATTTGCTCCAGAAGACAAATGTAATAATGAATGTCCCTGCCCCCTTTTCTTTTAAATTTTATTGCTGAGCAGACATTATATGGTATGGAATATCCCTTTAGAAAGTTTGGGTCAACTGTCCTGACTATGTCACCTCCCAAGATCTTGCCCACCCCCCAGCCTACCAGTGAGGGGGAAATGTTGGAATAACAGCCAGCACTGCTCAGCAGTAGCAGAAACACTGGGGCGTTATCAACAGCTTTCTAGGTACCAATGCACAGCACGGCACTATGAGGGCTGCTATGGGGAAAATTAACTCCATCTCAACCAGACCCAATACAGCATCCAGACTTTTTATTTCTGATATTTTAAGTTTTGTCCCATCTCAATTAAAATCAGTTAGAAGTCAATTTCACAGCTGTTGGTTTTTAAGATCTCACAAAAATGATAATTCAGTGCTAGACAATAATTTACTTCAGTGCAGCCATTCCCAGGATAAAGCTGAAAAAGTCTCTCTACCTCTCTCTCCCCCTCCCTCATATCCATCCTTCTGTAAGCCAGGGTTGGCGAAAGGACAATAATCTTTCTTCTTGAAAAGTATGGGGAGGAAGAATGAAATTACAGATCTATTTAACTCACTCACAGCCACATCTCACTGACATTGTTTCCTAGCTATAAGGTGAACAGGACCTGTCCATGCCTTGTCTGCTGAGATCTGAACCCTCCTTGTGCTTTACTTTGCCTACACTCAATATTGCCAGTAATAGCATCCCATGGGAAGATGAGCCTGAATGCAAGCCATTCCAAGACTGGAGTTTGAGAGGTTTTTTTATATGAAATCTCCTTTTTCTTGGTTAACATATTTAGACTATATTTACATTTCAAAACCTATCCTAAACACCCTCCTGAGGGATCAGAACAAGATCAGTCCTTCGGTGGAATTTGTTTTTCAACTAAAGGTTGAAAAAATTGTGCTGGAAACCTTAGACTCATTTTCAAGTGGATAATTAAACCAGACTGTACCCAGGGGGGGTGGCCTTTAGTGCAAGTTGGTTACCAGTACACGTCTATTTAATAGATTGTATGTTATTTCTTTCAGATTTATTTGGCTTGTACTTGAGCGCATGGAATTGAAAGCAAATTGGGTAATAGGCATTTCCTAAAGTTATATGGACTTGGATTGCTCACGTGGGTGAGAAAGATGGGGCAGAGGTGTATACAGTCCAGAACCCCCAAATCCAGTCAGGCGGTGCAGCTGGACGTTAGGTTCGATAGTGTGATGCAGAACACCTCTGAAATGCAGCCGAGACCGGGATGACATAGGGCTTGGTTCACTTCTGTGAGGAAAGTAGGAAGTTTTGCCCGGATCTAGTGGGATTCATACATCTTTTCAGAGTAAATCTAAGTCCAGCATCACAAAACTTGAGCATTGAATCACTTGACTAAGCCGCTATATTACTGACTTCCACTAAATCTTAAGCCTGTCTTTCCTTTGGGACAAAATTCAGTTTATTTGTATAGCAAGTAGCAAAATGATGTCTTGATCTCAATTAGTTGCTAATGTTATATGAATGCTCATCTTTAATAACCATAGTCTACAGAGGCCTGACAAAGAGTCAGGTAAAAGAGAATCTGGATTTAGGTCAATCCTGATAAAACTGTGTTTACAATACCTGGTCTAAACATTATCCAAGTTTACCTCTCCTCTCCTAAAGACCATGCTTTCCACAGTAATGAATTAACACGGCTCCCACAAAGCCAATGCGATTATGCATACAGAACTAACTGGTATTTGAAGCACATCCATTTTCTTCAACATTATTTTCACATATTTTCCCAATGACTCTCTTCCATTCATTTTTATGTAAGTTATTAAAGTAGAACATATGCCATCTGCCTTCAACCTTACCCTCCATTACCTACGTTTGACATGGGTAGGTCTGAAGAGGTCTACAACTGTAATTGATGTATTCCCAGTAATCTACCCATCATGAAGACTGCCTCTGTTTTATTATATATAGCATTCTGTATGTCAAAGTATGTTTTGATGCAAATTATCAATTACTGTATCCCACTGTATCACTTGCAAAATACTTTTAGATGGCAAGACATGAATGTCACTACAGAAACATTTCTCGTTTATTCCTCATGTGGATAAACATGCCTAAACTGTAGACCACTGCTAAATTAAAAATTAAAAAAAAGCCATTTCAAAGAGTCAAACATCTGCCCAATTCCAAAGGGCAGCATCAGAGCACTTAAACAAAAACACAGCAGGGAATTTAATCACGAGAAAACTGAAGCGAAAGAAGATTTTGTATGGGCACAGCTAGTTTTAGTTCTTTCATGACAAAAATAAAGGGGTCAGAGAGATCAAGAGGTCACCCATTCATGGGTTAAAAAAAAAGAACAAAAAGGACTTTTCTATAGTCTACTATGCAGTGTTAGGAAATGTCCAGATCAGGGTTTCCCCACCCTGTATTCTACACACCTTGAAGAATAAAGAAAACAAAATCCTTGGGCTTCAGCCTCCCAGCCAGCTTTTATCATAATCCATATTATTCGCAAAATAGACTGGAGGTGACTTATGTGGTGACCTCTCACCACAATTCAAAACGAGTCTTAATGAACTAGGGTAATTCATTCCTCTGGCAGAGCTTATGAGATAAGGCAAGACTGCACTGGTGGGCTCAGCAGACTGAAATGTTAATCTTTTGTAGTCTCTGCTCCAGAGGACCCCCAGGTCAAACCCTGGTGCTGCCGAGAAGTAGCAGCGTCTTTGTTTGGAGTTGGAAAAGCATGGTTCTTGATTTCAGTGTTGCCATTCACTTTGCAGAATGTAGTGAGTGTGTGTGTAAGTAAAAACAGCCCGTAAAGGTATTTATAACCGTACAACAGAACTATCTGTTGAAAGGCAGAGAACAAAGGCTTACAAAAAAAAAAGGGGGGGGGGGAATTTAAGGAGGTTGAAATAAAAAAAAAAAGACAATAAAGCTGTTCTCCTAACCTGCATTTGTGGTCATTTTCCTGCTCTCTGGGTCATTAAAAATCCTCCATTGCCATTGCTTCAAGAGTTACCTTGAAAGAAACCCCAAATGAACTGGCTTTGATTATTCATTACGAAACAGGAATGAATTTCTTTTCATCCTCCAGTAGCAGCAGTAAAGTATGATTTACGTTATCAAATGTGATAGCATGTAAGCATCTCTCATTTTCTCCCTTCCCTGCTCCTAGATAAGCTAGCTGCCTCTCAACTTCAGTGTACAGTGGAATCACTGGTATTCCTTGCTTTGAATCAGTAAAAAAAAATACTGAGAAAGAAAAGGATGTGTTTAAAGTTTCAGTGGAAAAGTATGGCAAGGGGAATTGAAATTCTCAGATCCTAAGTTCCCGACCTAATCTTCCTGCTTGCACCTTTCTCTTGGCTCTAGAAGCACTTGCCAGGCAGTGAAAACAGTGAGAAGGTCTTTGGACATCTGATCAAAAAAACAGGGTGAAAAAGGGAAAGTTAGAAACACTGTGCCTGGCTGTAAATAAACTAATGAAGAAGAGTTAGCAAGGAAAATTTAGGAGACTTACTGGGAAAAGGAGACATAGTGTTAAATAAAAGTTTTAAAGCTGATTAAATATTTTGCCATTTTCTGTCTCTTTTTCAAGAAGATAGCAAGGTAGATGTGCACAGGAAACAGAACTTCCCTAATGCAGTATCAGTAGACTCCATACTGGTGGAAAATTATATTTGGGTGGGGAAAATATACCTGGGAGCTGCTTATAGTCATCCTGATCTCAGCAAGTTCATCCTGAATGTGGCACGTTGGTGGCCAGCAGAGACCAGCCTCCTGGCCAGGTCCAAGGCTGGAATCAGAAGACAAGAGAAAAATCTTATTTTGTCTTAAGTCACAGAGAAATCTCTGCTAGACTTCAGTGGATTTGGGATGTTGGGCTGTAGATTGTACCCAGTGAGATGGGTATGTGTGGCAGGAGATACTTCAAACTACTGACACATTTCTGAATTTATTGGAAAATTATACTGGCATTGACAACCACAGCCGGACATCTGCTTTTGTGGTCAGGGTAGATTCAGAAGGAGCACTTCTGACATCGTCTCAGTACGCACTGTCTTAAAGCCTTCCTTTTTTTTCTGGTTCTTTCTTTTCCCATGTTGAACTTGAGACTGTTTGGATGATGAGCCACACTAAAACCATTAACTGCCATGGAAACTACTCACTTTTCAGCTGAATGTGATCAACTCACTTGCACGTTATTATTGTTGTTGTTATTACTACTAATTTTTAGAAGTAGACTGACTAATGCACCTATGTGTGTGGATGTTATATAGAATGGAAAGACCAATTTTCCCCTTGGCCTCAGTTGTAATGTTACCTTTTCCCCTTTGAGTTAATTTCTGCAAAGGAGTAAGGAGAGATAAGGAGTCACTTCCAGCCAAGAGAGGATTCAGGGATGGGGTTTGGGCAGGGTTAAGTGCCACATCACATCAGAGAGTCCACAGGGCCCTTCCTCTCAATGGAAACCTCAATGAATAATCATGATCTCTCACACAGATGCTTGGATTGGGTAACTGGGGCAGCAGGTATAAGGACCATGACAGAGACCTAAAGGCACTGGCCTGCACAAAAGAAAGTTCCTCCAAATTTAATGTCAATCCTCTAAAGATAGTACATCCTGCAAACACTGTTCCCTTGCACACATCTGTGAGAGTTGTGTGTGCCAGTGGCAAATATGACCAAGATTCTTTTTTATCATCTTTCTTAGTCTTTTTTCCCCTCTTATTATTATTTCTGTTTGTACTCAGCTGCATAGCTCACAGTCTTCTTCTCAAGCCTGATCCCACAACCGAGTCATGAATGGAAACCCAAGCAGAACGAGAAATTACATTTGAGTGCCCGTATTAAGAAGGCTCCTCCCTTTTCTTCTGAGTAATTAAAACTACTCATGGCTAAATTTTGTGCAGTAATGAAGAGGTATGGTTTCAACAAGTTGATGATTATTTTCTTTCGCAGTCAAGCATTTGAAGAATATTTCCACTGTGAAAGCAACTCATGTCAATGCAAGCTAGTCATCTGAGTTTGAAGAATACTGTTACTCCAAAGGCTGCATTCCTATAAAATTATAAGGAAAGAATTTTCTTCATTTTTATTACCTTCCTTAAATTGGATCTGTAATGACTTCTACAAAAAAAGAAAAAAAAAAAAAGGGAGAGAGGAAGAAAGAAGAATTGGTACAGTGCAGCAATATACTTGGAGAGCTCCAATAAAATATACAGCCATGTTATCTCAGAGTAATGCCCTATAATTATATCCATTCCTTTATTTCCTACAAGTTTGTATATTACAATCCACTAAACCAAAAGGCTAGATCATTCAGATACCTAGATCCCTTCCAGTCTATTTAGCCAAGGGTGAAATTAATTGAAATTCAATGGTGATATGCTGATTTACAAGCAGAGGATCTTTCTCAGAGTACCATAAAAGTCTCTTTTGCTTTTGAATGGATGAGTGGTTAGATTTAGATTAGAGAACTTATATAAACACAAAAAAGATAAACAGTTCCCATAGCCTTTTCTCAGATCATAAAAAATAATCAGATGCAGGGTTCGCTTTCTAAAAAGAACAATCTACAGAAGGAAAAATAAAGGAGCATCTTAAGCTGTTGTCACTGTGCTCTAAAGTGCCCACACAATAGGTTCACTTCAGAGTGAAACCAGTTCTTCTTTTGGTTCATTTGCTGTCATTGTCTGATGGGCAGCTTTGCTCTTTGCAAATAACGGTTCAGAAATCCTGAGTGAAAGGTTCAGAGCTGGACACAGAAGACAATCATTCATCCGTTTCGCGATCACAAAATTTGGGCTCCTGTGTGGCTTGTGAGCAAACAACTGCACTGAAAGCCAGGATGTAAGAAGGACTGCTTGCTCTCAGAACAAGTGTCTGAACTTGGGTCCCCAGAAGTATTTGACCAGAAATTTGCCTAGAGGGTCTTGTTGCCATTTGTCTTTTTTTCTTCCCTCTCTCTCTGAAAGGGATTCTTTTTGATGAATGATTGTTATCTGGCACCATTCCCCTTAAGGTGAACATTAGGCCCTTGAAACAGCATTTACCAAAGACCAGAAAGTAAAATAAAAGAAAGAAGAGGGAAAACACCTCTGGCAGGAAGTGCTGGATGTCAGGAGAGCAAACCTAGCTCTCATTCATTGATCGGTTATTGAAAACACAAGACCGTGCCCTTAAACACCCCTGAAGCATCACATGTAACCTCTGCCAGACTAACACATGGAGGAAGATGCCAGAGTAGTCACTGCCTTGGCAGGGATGCATTCATGACCCGAGAAGCAGCTACCTCCAGATACAAAGTCTTTGTGTGAACAAAAAACCTCACACCACATCTGAGCATCCTGGTTGCTGACTCGAAAAGTAAGATCCTGTCTGTGACCCTGTGCCCACTTGGCTACTCTCCCTTGCTGGAGCACCTTGATGGGAAACAATACCCCTGGCAGAAGGGTAGTGTGGGTATGGGGGGCTCAGATCACAGGGATCTTGAAGTGAGGTCAGATCAAAGTGTTGTTGCCAAAGAAGTGATTGGAAAAAAAAAAAGCTTTGAGCATTAAATCTGCTTTGTTATTCATACCTAAGGTCCTCTCTCAGTCAAAAAAAAAAGGCAATTAAGTTTCCCTTGACTGAAAGCTAATAAAGAGATAAGCAAAGTGAGCAGGATTTGGCCTTAACGTGTCCAATTGACTGACCTCACTAGCAAAATGAAGTTTTGTTGACTATCAACATTACAAGGATGAGCTAAGAATGATGATCTAGGAGCTATACATTTCATAAAGAGCCAATATTACGTAAAATCATGTTTTCACTACAGAATCTCTATGAGAAAGAGTTCTGCTTGATATTCTGAGCCCCGATAGACTTCTTAACATTAACGTTTCTAATTCACAATCCCACAATCCCACACAATCTGGAGTAACTGAAAATCTGTTCTATCACTGGACTCCTTAGAGACAAGATAACGACCACAAAATATTCCCTTCCTCCCTCAGGTCCACCCCCACCAGATTGAGGAGCCAGTCCAGTGTGTTGCCTCGCTCACTAAATTGCCACTTAGAGGAAGACACTGTTAAACATGGTCACCTCTGGTGATCCGCCTTCTGCACAGTGATGAAGTCATCAGGGGGCCACTAGATAAGCCAGCTAAAGAGGTTCAAGAGAGCTGTCCTCTACTTGGTAGCAGCATCTTAATAGCTTTCTAAAAACAGTGGGCCATCAAGTACCCAGACAATTTAATTTCATTTCTCAGCTGGAAAATAAGTACAGTAGTTGCTTTCATTCAGAAAAGAGAGGAAAAAGGAGAACTCATCTGCCCATTGATTCATTTGTTCACTCGCTTCCTGTGTTTACTTTGACGTACTGCAAGCTGAAAACTTTCAGAAAACTTTCTAAGCCAATACGTGATGACACTTTCCTCTACCATCAGTACTTTTCTTGACACTTTTATAAGCTCTCAGTGTGCTCGGTTATCTTGTGATGCTATAGGAAAAGTCTAAATAATATTCAGAGATGATAGTCACTGCATGACCGTATTTCTGCTACTCTACCTAGTACTGATAGAGTTAATAACATCGATATATGGACTTGGGCACCTGTGTCTCCTCAAGCTTTTGAAAACGTCCCATGCAGAATTAGTTTTCAAATTTGGCATACTTTGCAATAAAGCCAGAGCTACTTAGAGTCTTTCAGAGTTTCTTGCAGACTTGGGCAGACACTGACAGACTCACTGTTAAAGCATACTCTGTAGTGAACGGTTAAACAAAAATCTGGCAGTGGTCTACCTTTTCCCAGCTTCTTCATAAATGGTTCAGGCCAGACATTCTTTCATTTTGTCATTAACTGGATTGAAATTATATTTCATTATGCAAATGGCAGTGTTGGGAGTTTCGTATCAGGGGTTTGTTGGGGTTTTTTTGTGTAGCTTTTAGAAAGTTGCCAAATGACTTAGATGAAGCAGAGATTTTCTTTCTGCTTTGCTCAGTGTTTGTCACAGTGGGTCTGCAGTCCCAGGGGACAACCACAGTAAAGATCCCAGCCACAGGGCTCCCCACAACAAAGCCACTGATGACTGTGAGATTAACGTGGATTGGCACCAGAGCAACAGACAGTCTGAAGTGGCAAGAACAAACCTGTGATTTATCTACCAAATATGGGATATGTTGCATACAGTGACTTATAGGAGTATTTGAAACATCTTTTGATCCAATGATGCACTTCAGCCAGTGCTTTGGTGTACCTACAGCTCTTCAGTCCTGCATACTGGACTTGATAAGCTGAAGACATGCCTATAAATCTACAGCTTCATGAAGAGGACTCCCTCAGTGCTGGGATGCACGGCATTGAGCCACAAGAAATAATGGTTCTTGCTTACCTTGATGGAATTGTTTTGACTAGTCAATGAATGTCTGTGAAGTAATCAAAAAACTTATATAATATTATTGATTATTAGGGTGATCAGAATCATCCCTTCTAGTTTTCTAATCTGCAATACATGTTTTTTTAAATCACTGTATGTGAATACTTTCAAATAAGTAAAGATGGTCTGTAAATCTTTTTAAGTGCTCCCACCAATGTTGTAGTGTCAGAGTCTTTTATATTCTGTGCAACTTTGCAGGCAGAAATCTCATCAAGGTATCAAATTAAAGTGTCATGCTGCTCTGTGACTCCTGAACTATTGGCACGCCCCAGCTGTGGTGCATGTTATTAATAACACCAAGTTGTCGGGAAAACAGTTTCCAGGTCATATTGTAAAGGCATCTAATTGGTAACAATGAATGACAGATTCCCTTTAAAGTTCAGGAGATAACTGGATGTGCCACACAATGATGCAAAATATAGAGACAGCCAAGACGAAGACCTAGTTTTGGCACAGCTGTACCTCACTAAGACCCTTCTCAAAAGCCAAAACAAAGTATTTGCAGAGAATCCTAAGCGTCCAAATGCTTCGTTTTCCAGGCAGGAATTAGTTGCAGTCATTGTGGCAGGAGAATGAATAAATAATGTGGGTCACAGTTGATTGTTATTGTTAATCTATAATAACTAGCTAGCCAAACATAAAGTAAAGGTTAAATTTCCAGAGGTGTTGAGATATTATCGATAGGTTCACATGACCAAATTAAGACCACCAAGCTTCCACCTTAGATTCCCTCTTCAGTCCTTGAAGAAACAGAGGCACTGCTAGGGCATGATTCATCACACCTTAAAGGCAACATCTGCAATAGCTGTGACCAATCACTCCTTTAATAGTGCCTCTTCCTTGGCACAAAGCACAAAGAGAGCCCAAGGTGCCCAGCTTAGGTGGAGAGATCTAAGATTAAACAAGATGAATCTCAGCCTTTGAGAATGAAGGCCACACAAGATGTGGCTCACCCAGAAAGGTGGGTGAAAGGATGCACTACCTATGCACCAGGTGAGTAAGTTTAATAGTCAAACTGTCCTAGACTATGACCTCTCCCTCAGTGGTCACAGCTTCATGTGCAGGGATAACCAAAACCCACATAAAACACTGTTTGAATTTTTTCTGTTTATTACTCAACTTATTAAACAACCTTCTACTAATTTTACATACTAAGGTGTAATCTATAAGCATTTGGGACCCACGTTTCAGGCAGTCTCCTGGGACAGGGCAGACACTTGGGACTGGAACAACATCTCCTGGGGTAAGAACTGAGCAGGGTGCCTACATCCCATGACTGCAGCATCAGTTCTAGTTTGAGGACAGAAAGGGGTTTAAGCAGTACATGAATGTAGCTGTGTCACTCTGCAGCAGGGTGAATTTCACCCTCAGTGCCTCAGCACATCATCTGCAAAACATTCAGAGAGGCTCTAAGAGAGAGGTTTTAAGGCCAGAGGGATCTCTCACCAGCCCTTCTCAACACACAGACAAAACAGCTATTCCCAGGAGGTGGATTAAGCTGTTTTGAAAGATAGCTAATCTTGTTTTAAAGAACCAGAATGATGATGAGTCTGCCACCTCTCCTAGCAAGGTGTTGCAATGCTTAATTACGCTCACTGCTAGAAAATTGCACATTCCTTCAAGGTTGAATTTGTTTAACTTAGCCTTCCAGCCAGTGAATCTTGTGCCTTAGTTTGCAAGACCAAAAAGATCTCCTTGTCTAAAAGTTTATCTAGGTATTGGTACTTGCATACCGAAGCCAAGTCCCTGTCAATCTGCACTTTGATAACGGCAGACAGTGAACTCTTTAACCTCCACATCACACAGGCTGTCTCCTTGGATCTTATTGTTGAGCTTCCTTTCAGTTTTCTGAAGATCTCCTCCATTGCTCTCCAACTCAATGGAGGAGAGACAGGACAGGACGACTGTAGGGCACCCTGAGCTCGGGACACACATGAGGGATCATGTGGGTCTGGTAGAGTTTGGCCCTCAACATGCAGAATGGGAACTAAACTTGGTTGTTGGGTTTCACTTGCTGTCTTACAGCTCTTTTCTGTCTCCATGCAAGCCTCATCAGGGCCTGCCCTCCTCTAGTAGAATCACACAATTCTGACTATTTTAGGGTAGATGATATACTGTCCACATAAATCTCTGTTTTTTCACTGCCTCTTTCTCAGATTTTAACTGTACTTACTCTCCCCCCACCCCGAGATCCCGAGGTTAATTGTTATATTGTATGGTTTGAAAAAAAGTCTATTTATCAGACTTAAATTTACTGCTACACACTTTCACTGAATAACTATTTGTCTTGTTTTGCTAATATGGTTCCTGACAGGTTAAATGGAAAAACCAGATTCATTTTCTCAGTACAAAACTTTTTCTACACAAGTTTAACTAATCATATGCCTTTTCTCTCTGCATCATTGTTCAATCTTCTTCCTCTCATGTAGAAAGTGTCTCCTCAACTATAGCCAATTTCATCATTACTCTGCTTCTTCTGTTGCATATGTCTGAAGTTACTATTGAACACATGCAAAATTACACCACTATTTCACAATATTTTAAATATTATTTTTATAACTGCCAAACACATAATGTGATATTTTGCCTATCTTTTTGACTGCCATTGATTTATTAATCATGGAAATTTTCACTCAACTTTGTGCAACCAGAATTCACTTTTTTTTTTTACTGGGGGTGCAGGTTTGCAGACACTCAGCAATCAGGTTATATATCAGGAAAATTCAGAAAAAACTGCAATCAGCTTTCTCAAATTCACTTTAAGAACTTTGAAGTTTAGCCTTGGTTGCAACTAAAGTTACAAAGCGAAGTGGCAGCGGGGCTGTAGAAATGATGCACCCCAGCATGACTATTCATATGTGCTGTCCCTTCTCCTCTGCTCTGGTGAGACCCCCCTGCAGTACTGCCTTCAGCTCTGGGGTCCTCAGCACAAGGAGGACATGGACCTGTTGGAGCAGGTACAGAGGAGGCCACGGAGATGATCCGAGGGCTGGAGCCCCTCTGCTGTGAGGACAGGCTGAGAGAGTTGGGGTTGTTCAGCCTGGAGAAGAGAAGGCTCCGGGCAGACCTTAGAGCACCTTCCAGAACCTAAAGGGGGCTTCTAAGATGAGGACAGGCTTTTTAGCAGGATCTGTTGCGATAGGACAAGGGGTAATGGTTTTAAACTAAAAGAGGGGAGATTTAGACTAAAATTTTTTTGCAGTGAGGGTGATGAAACACTGACAGAGGTTGCCCAGAGAGGTGGTAGATGCCCCATCCCTGGAAACATTCAAGGTCAGACTGGACAGGGCTCTGAGTAACCTGATCTGGTGGAAGATGTCCTTGCTCATTGCGGAGGGGCTGGACTAGATGACCTTTGCAGGTCCCTTCCAATCCAAACCATTTTATGATTCTACGATTCTATAAGGTGGGAAGAAGGCAGGTTTTTGCATAAGAAGGCATGCCCGTTCTAGTATTTTTGCCACTCACCTGAGCAAGGCGGGGGTGGGGGGGGAGGAAATTCCTGAAGAATTATTCATCAGCTCAGGTGAGGTTGCATCTGCAAAATCTGCACAGTAGCAAATCCTGGGAAGTGCTGGCAGCAACACAAACCTGACTGGGGCCTTGCAACTCTAATCAGCTTCACGATGCTGTGGGTAATGCTGCGAAAGCCGTGCCTTCAGGAGCAAAGCCACAATCACAGTGATGGATGATTCCCCAGCTGCTGCTACAGGCACTGCAAAAGGGTTTGGGAAAGGCAGGAAACAGGTTCTGGGGAGGGGACAGATGAAAAAGGAGACAGTGGGTAAATATATAAATAAAATCTGAGGAAGACAGGCTGAGGGACTGATAACCAAGTGGGGTTACAGGTCATAACTGGCAAAAAAATGCTTTCAAATCACAACATGAATAGACATCTATGTGCAAAAGGGGAAAGAGGAGGGGAAGAGGAAAGAGGAAAAAGATTAAGATGCCAGAGGAAACGGAAAAAAAATTAAGAAAGAAATACCTGGACAGCAGCAAGAGTGGTGTTTGTGAAAAAAGATACCACTGCACAAAGGTCATGGGTAAATAGTAAAAATAGTAAATGTAAAATCTGGATATCTAGATTTGGTAAGAATAGTCTCATTCCTGTCAGACAATGAGAAACTAAGGGCTGGGAGAAAAGGGATAGTTAAGAAAAAAAAATCTAGATTCTCTCTTTACTCTGACTATGAGAAATTCTTTTTACTCTGACAATGAGAAACTAAGGGCTGCGAGAAAAGGGACACTTAAGGAAAAAAAATCTAGATTCTCTCTTTACTCTGCCGATATGCAACTATTGGCAAGCCATTTTAATATTGTGAGTCTCATTTCTGTTTTGCATAAAAGATAATCGAGTCAGGCACACCAAGCAGTTTATAGACACCTCTTGAGGTATCATTTTGAAAGTACCTTACAGTTACAGGGTAATCAAACACCACAACAGCACCATGAATAAATTGTATCAGTTTTTAGAAACAAGGAAAGTAAGGCGTGAGAAATGTGAGATCAGAAATTTGGCATCCATGCACATATTAAAATCAATAGTTCAAGGTTCCTAATTTAGACCAGGTGCCTGATTGTTCAGCAGTTCATTGCAATAGTGTGGAAACAGGATTTCCCTAAAGTGGGATTCCTGCTCTACTTTAAAAAATGCCGAGAATTAAAATAGGAATTTCTGTAGTTCTAATCTAAGTGATCATAGTCTGACACTGCATCTTTCTTAGCACCATCAATACCCATCGCCTCCTGCAGAAGCTAAACTGGTTTGGATTTCAGCTGCAAGCCTCTCTCCAGTACTCCCAAAACTCGCTGGCCCCAGCGACCCCAGAAACCAGGACTTCATGGCCCCATTTCCCAGCCAGCCAGCATGAACTCAGCTTTGCCGCAACCAGCGTCCTGGCCCTCCTACGAGCAGTTCTAAGCTCTCTCATCTGCTCGGAGTCTTTTTGCTGGGGTCGACTGAATACCGCAGGCAGAATAGCAAAATGTAGCTAAGGCAGGAGGTAAGTGCCCCTTTGCATGTGCTTCAAAGCAAGAACACTCCTGTGGCTTTCTGCTTCCCACCACCCCCTGCAGCTCTAGAGCTGGTTCAGGGCCAAACCTGACCTAAAAACCCTGTCCTCAACCTGTTTCTAGCTCACAGGAGTAAAAATTGCCCACGAGGACTAACACAGGTGAATACAGGTCACCTAACACAGGTCAAGTGTATTTATGGCATCACCTCTCCTTGATAATTTCCCCACCCAGACTTCCAGGTTGCTAAAATAGAATGTGTGATTGAGTTCACTCTATATGCAAATGCATGATGGAAAGACACTAAGCAGGCTGTTAAACAAAGATCCCAATTATGAGCACCAGGATATCGTCTCTAATAAGGTGGGAAGCAAATGGTCTCCCTTTGCCTTGGCACTCACTGCAGGCCAAAGCATCCGATTTTGTGTACACACATTGGGCACCACTCGTCTTAATGACACAGACGATGAAAACTTACACTGTGCTCAGGTAGTGTGCATTAACGAGGTTTTATCTGCTGCAAATAAATCGCACTTTACCATCTTCTTAGCATTTTAAAAAGTTCTTCCATAAAAAACATGGGCTTGATTTACTGGTATTAAATAAAGAAAAGATCTGGAGAGGCATCTATCTATCCTTCCATCCATCCATCATTAGATGTAATTTAATACTTAATGACATTTGTGATCATCATGCCATGCTTGTAATTGAAAATGAATAATTGAAATTCCAATTACCACAGGGGTCAACGTAAGGGGAATTCGTATAGTAACTTGCTAGGCAATACCCTAAATTTGCAGTCATGTTAGGACTGCAAACAATGTGTCTCATTCTTCAATTATTTATTAGGAAATGTCATCTTAATTTCTCTTAGCTATGTCTGCGAACAGTCAGGGCATTGTCCTGAAAGACAGAAAATCTAGACTTCCTCATGCTCATTCAGCATCTAGCTGGAGAGTCCTGGATCAGCACTCCTGTGGGGGTCCCCACTGACATCTATCCTTACCAGAGCAACTGAAGGTACCACCAGCAGACTGAACACATTTCGATACCAACCATACGGTCTTTCAGCACGAGGGGAAAGGCAAGAAAGCATAGAGCTGCACAGGACCAAGAATAGATGATACCAGTAGAGCTAGCCCTAAATAATCAATCCTGGGCTTCAAACAACATCCAGTGGCAAATCATCAACATAACAAAAGAGACTCATTTTCAGGCCATTAGCTGCTTGCAGTACAAGGAACTTTTCTGGCTTTCTCAGAAATTTGATCCCCTAATGACTGCAGAAAGGGCATCGGAACAGAAAACAATTACAGTCTGTCAGACAGTCTGGCATTCAACCTTCCACATGGTCCAGCAGACGGTGTCAAAGATTTGACCTCAAGGGGGTTTAAAGTACATTGTCAGAAAATACTCATCTAAATGGTCTACAGAGCATCCTACAGCTGATCAATGTCTTAAGTGAGCAATACTTAGCAGCTGCAATGTGTTTGATTAGTACATCTAACCCCTGATTGATTGGTATTCTAAATAATTAATTGCCTTGTTCGTGGGGGAACAAAATAAAACTTTAATAAGTGACAAGGAGCTCAATGTCTCTGTAGCAGGCTACGAGGATGTTAGCTCTGCTTTTCACTGATCGGCTTAAAATTCATGTATAAAACCACCTATATTTCCATCCAGAGTTGCAGAATTTCACTGCTTTCCTAATACCCAAGAATTTGGTTCAGTGGCCATTTCCCTTAAACTTGCTTCACTTCCAGGAATTTTACATCTTATTTTCACTTATCTGTTAATCCAGCTGATCTTCTTAGAAAGGTGCAATGGTTTCAGACATTAAACCCCAAACATAGAACTTTTAAAAAAACTATGAATACGACATATATTCAGGTTGTCTTTTTGAATAGGCTGCTAATCATCCTACATTAGACATCTGTGTATAAGCTAGTCTCCCTTGGCTTTTCTTTGCATCCAGTGGAAATGTACCTCCAGAAGGCAACTGATCTGGACTGCCTTAAGATGCATCTCTTTCAAGTGCCTGGGTTTGTGCAGTGGCTCCTACCAAACGTATTAGGCCCTATGTGCCCAAATAAATCACTTGGTGTCTTCAGTCAAGAAACTGTGGAGTGACTCTGACAGCCTGCTGCAGATCCAGGTTCACAGGTAGAAAGAGACATGCAGCCCATGTTAACCAGCTCCAGCAGGAAGCTGATAGACAGTCCGTCGTTAATAAAATCTGGAGGGACCTATCATTTGGAGGGCAACGAAAATGATCTGAGGGCTGGAGCACCCCTCCTATGAAGAAAGGCTGAGAGAGTTGGGGTTGTTCAGCCTGGAGAAGAGGAGGCTTCGAGGTGACCTCATTGCGGCCTTCCAATACCTGAAGGGGGCCTATATGAGAGATGGGGACAGATATTTTAGCAGGGTCTGCTGTGACAGGACAAGGGGTAATGGTTTTAAACTAAAAGAGAGTAGATTTAGACTTGACATAAGGAAAACATTTTTTACAATGAGGGTGGTGAAGCACTGGAACAGGTTGCCCAGAGAGGTGGTGGAAGCCCCATCCCTGGAAACATTCAAGGTCAGGCTGGATGGGGCTCTAAGCAACCTTATCTAGTTAGAGATGTCCCTGCTCACCGCAGGGGGGTTGGACTAGATGACCTCTAAAGGTCCCTTCCAGTCCAAATGATTCTATGATTCTATGATTTTTGCAAGCATTGAAACATGTACACAGCCTGGCCTGAAATGCAAACTAGCTGGACTGGAAGGACTTATATCCCTTTACAGAGATGCCAGGCTGAATGGCAAGAGATAATCATACCACGGTCTAGTCCTCAAGCATCCCGTAATGCCCTTCTGGCCTTGTCCAATAAAAGCAAGAACCACTTATCTTCTAGAAGGAAAAGGGAATGGGATATTTTGATGGAGTTAGCTGTGCTTATCTGAGCACAGAAATTGCCCTCCTGTGACTAAGGATCTCCCTCTTCCCCTCACTCCACCAGCAGCGTTGGGTGCCTCCAACTCCAACCTCAGTCCATTGCACACTGTCTCAGCAAGACCTAGATTCATCTTTGCAGAAAATAAAGAATTCCCTAAATATTTCTGAATGTCTGTACCCTGAGTCATACATTACTGCTCTTCCCTAGATGGCACTCAGTTACCCTGTCCTGGTCTGGGTCTTTTAGCAGGACTGGATCCGAGGTGCCAAAGGGCCAGTCACTCCACCAGGGTGCTCAGGTCCTGAATTTTTTTTAGATGAAGAGGAACAGGCCCCTCAAAATTCAACCAACATCCTTTTCTCTTTGGCACACCAATGCCACTGCAGGAGAGGCAATATAGCCAAGCTAAGCGCTGGTTGGTCCTCCATGCTGAGCCAGCCCCTTCCACTGCAGGTCCATGGCATGGAAGAAGTTTTTCTATATTGCAATCTCAACTTTATGGTTGTGTAATGTGGTAATGTGTTAAAACGATCTTTGTGTTTTTTGGGCCTGTGCTTTTCTGTCAGCACTACCACTATGCCAGGCAGGTCACAATGTTGTTATTAGTGTCAGATTTATAAGGACCATCAGTGGGTGAGGTGTCCTTGGAGAGACTTTTTAAACAAACCTGATTTCAGCTTATGGAACCAGACCATCATTATGTCTCTCACCAACTAAAGAATGTGTGTTTACACAAGAAGAGGCCACGGGTCAGAAGCAGAGAGCAGAAGCACAGACAGTGCAAATCAATATTTTTAGATAGTTTACTGTTAAATAAACTGTAAGATCAGGCCCAGATGGTTTGCATCAGCTCCACTGCTCTTGGTGTCAATGGAAGAAGGACAGTTTACTTGTATCGGAGTTACAGATCTCAGCATAGTTATCTCAATAAACTTCTGGCAGGAAAACCTCACAGCTTCTCTAACTAGTTACTCATTGAGAATATGGAAGAGGTATTCAACTTCTTAGCTTACAAATAAAGCAATTAAATGGTAATTTAGAAATCAGGGTGAGATCAAATATTTAAGTTCTCAGACTCTTTGAGTAATCAGGGACTGCTGTGTGTCAAACAGGTCACAGGATTGGAAAGACCTGTGTTACGATCAAGAAACACAGTTCCTCCATCTTCTGATCCTCAACCCTGGGTCTTACCCTCTGCATGTAGAGTCCCATCCCTCCTGTGCACAGCAAAAGCCAAAAGGCAAAGAGCTTGATAGCAGAGAAATAGAAAGAGATGCCACTCCATTAGCTGCAAGGTTGGCTGTAAAGGCATGGCGGGGTGGAAGAGTCGCCTTCACTTTGCTGCAGAGGGCAAAAGGATTTTGAGTCCAGCCACAAGAAATGTCACGCAGAATAAAGTTCCTGCCAGGCTTGGCAGCGATAGCATCAGGGTTGTTCACCTGCTTCTTTGTGAGTCACCTCCAACTTTTGGACATGCATTTCCATGAGTATCCAGCACAGCCTGAGGTGGGAACTAATGAAAGGCCTGGTTTTGACATATGTTGATACACACAGCACAGTCGCCTAGCACAGATGCTGCTCTGCATATATTTCTGCATGCTGGATTTGTAAGTCAACAGGGGCTCTGGCTCAACAACGCTCACCTGGAACTCCCCACTCCAGGCTCTGAATTCTGCCAATACCCTGCACAACTTTCATGAATATATTAAACACCTATAGATCATCTACCTTCTGGCAGGATTACTATAAGCCTTGTCTGATGACATAACCAAAGAATTACAAAAATTCAATTTTTTTAACCGGTGAAGCTTACAATGAGTTTTTTTTTTAACCTCAGAGCTCTAATGTCTTTTTCCTTCCTTCTTAGCTTTCACATACTACTTTGTAAGGTTTAACCTTTCATTTACGTTTTTCCTCACTGAAATAGTCAAAATTGACTTTTTTTTACTAATTAAGACATAGAAACTGAAAGAAACAATCAACTTACCTGAAGGCTAAATATTACAAATAGTTCTACTCTCCTTTCCGTTAAAAGCTAAAACATTTTTTTAATTGTCTTTTAAATCATAGCGGTAAATGTTGATTCAAAAGCTCATTTACACTTCACTCCAATGGGAATTTGATTAAATCACCTGACTTCACAAAAGTCTAGCCAGCATATGCGTCTGATGGTTGTGTTTTTTATTATTATTATTAGAAGAAAATATTTATGCTATAGTAAAGTACAAAATTCCTGATAGGAATTACTATTATTACTACTTCAGCTCTCCTGCAGGAAACATTCTCCATATCCGTGTGTAATAAGATATAGTTTTACACCACTTAGTTGAATTTAATAATCAAACTTTATTCCACAGTGGACACCTTATTGACTTCTGCTCTGCTTACTTTTTGTCATTGCTGTCCTCATTGTCTTTTAATTTTCCAGTTTTCCCTGTATATTTTCAGTGTGGCATTCCATACAGAGGAATTCATTCATGCAGTTACTCTGTAAGTTCGTGCACGAGGATGTATTTTGGTTGAAGTTTAAAATAAAGTAGTAACATATTTCACTGCAAAATGAAACCAAATGCTGAACACTATCATTAGTGTTTGATCTTACCTCAGTAACGCATGTTAGAGCCATTGGTTTATGCTACTAAAGCAGTTTTGCAAGACTCGCTTTTTTTCCCTTTTTAATTCACAAGTTGAATCCCAAAAAATCAAAAGGAAGCAACTATATCTTTGCCTGACTTGAATGAGCTTTCTTACTGTTTTTATTTTCACTAACAAAGCAGCTGCAAAATTGGAATAAAAAAAAAAAAAAAGGAGTGGGATGAGCTGAAACATTTTACTTGGACTGAAATATCATGTTTTCCTTTGTGGAGGTTGGAGTTTTCCTTCTTTCTTTTATATTTTTATTTCTTTAGGCCAACAGGCTTAAACCAACAGTTTCTACCAAGCCACTGAAATCTTTCATGTCAGTGTTTTTCTAGTTTTCATTTTTTATTCTCTGGGGGAAGAGAGCTGCTAAAATATGTGGATGTCACACCATACTATACAGCAAACAAACTACTCCAAAGTATTATACACAATTCTATTTATATGGACATTTAACTATAAGATCAGGAGATACCATCATCAGCAGCAAGGAATTAAGACTTGCCCCGACTCAGTACAAACTGATCCTGTCCATCTTTTGGCAGGGAAAGGATGAACTTACGGTAAGAGAGTCATCTCCTTACACTTCCTCTGCAATAGTCTTTTTCAACCTTTACTCTTCTGCAACCTCCTATGGATTTTCCACTGCAGCAAGGACCTCCGTGTCATGTCTAAAATTGCACTAAAAATGTATTTATCTGTTTTTATTTGTTACCTTTCAAGTTCTTGGACAGAATTTACAGTCCCAATTGTCTCCAGAAAGAAAGTGAGAGAGCGGAGGTTGTCACTAAAGAGAGCATGTCACTTAGACTCTGCCCACATTCATACTTAGGAACTGGAATTATTTGCTTTATCTCAACTTAAGGTTTATAGGTTGGCCAGTCCTCCTCAACCTGAGTATCTATAACCTTTCAGTAACTCTCTTTCTGTTCTTCCAAGACATGGAGAAGGGTGCATTGCCCTGTTCCCTACTCTTTTATGTAGTAACATAACATTGACCTGAACTTTCCCAAAAGAAATAGAAGGTCTAGGTTTGAAACTTCTACATGCAAGCAGAGGTGAGAAAGAGTTTCTGCTAACACAGGACCTAACCTCTTCTGTATTGAGTGATCTCAGAACTAGCTTAAAGGCTGTGTGGAAGGGGATGCTCTTTTTCCTCCTTGTTGAAGTTTTTCACCTTTGCGGGCAAGAATGCAAGGCAGTCAAGCTACCTGCAAGAATGGGATCATCACTTTGTAGTTAAGTAGCTGTAAGACTAATCTGCAGCCCTGATTTCTCACCCAAGGAACAGTGTCTTTCCTGCAAAGTGGAGCAATGCCGGCATGAGTGATAGAGAGAGATCCCATGCAGATAGGCAGGAAAATCGTATAATTTTAGTCACCTCCAATGTCCATTCAAACTTGTCACCCTGGGCTCCTTTTTAAATTCCCAGAGTGAAACAGACAATTTTAGGGCATGTATTATGTGGTTTTATTTTAGGTGTCTTTTAAAATGAAAAGATTACAGCCTGGATGTGCTCATTTCTCTCCAAAGACTAAAAAAACAGTCTCTGGTGCCTGTCTCAGCCGTGAATATTTACATTTGATCAGATGTACCTAATCCAGACTGTTTTTCTGTATACTTTGTCGTCTTCTTTTACAAACAAAACTTGCATTTTGTTAAGAAACCTCTTTCGTACAATCTCAAAACAATATTTCTATAAAACTCAGGATGAAAAAAAAAAAAAAAAAAAAAATTAAAACCTAATGGTTTTAGATATTCATTTCCTAGAATAGACCCTGAAATCTAACCACTGCTATTTGGGCAGCCAGAGGGAGAAACAGACTATAAACAAAACTGAAACAGATTTTATTGATTTTTCCCCATGCAGGCTAAGCCACATGCAAAATCAAAATCAAACACAGAATATCAATAACTAACAAGTCAAGTGCATTTTCAAATTAATTCCCTCTCCACGGTCTGAGACATTCCAAATCAGATTAAGAAAGATACCTGCAAGTTATAATTTGAAGTGGATTATGTCCCTTTAAGGATTCATTCAATATGTTTTCATACTGATGACCTCGATGGAATAAAAGAATTTATATTACCTGAAAGCTGTTAATCAGATACAGTCCTCTATTGCCTCTGTATCATGATGGTGAAATGTTTTCTCTCATAGAAAAAGAGCTACCATGAGGCTCTTATTCTTACTCCGACACCTAACCCCTTTTCCCTGAGTTTTGTATACACATTTCCACCTTACTGAGCTATGGCACCCCACCACATCAGGGCTCTGACTCCAAGAGCTGACTCACAATTAGGGCTTAACCTGGCAAGTTTTGGCAAAAACTGAGGGCAGGCCAGGGATGCATGAGGAGACACTTACTATGAACTACTCCACACATAGGGGAGGGTTCATCTCTCCTTAAACTTTGGATGTTAAGGACATATTCATGTGAGCTAGCCACCTTCAACTCCTTTTATTGTTGATGGAAAGAAACTGTTGCTACTGGCTCCATCCAACTGGGATGAACGTCAGCCGAGGAATGCATCTTAGGATAGAGACAAGCTAATACAGCTCATGAGTTGCTGCAACATGACTGTCTTGTGCTCCTAATACATCCGCTCTGTGCAAGAAGATGCTTGTACTGGGGTAACTCCTTTCTCATGAATTGGCTTGCTGAAGAATGGCTAACACCAAATAACACAGGTTGCCATGAAGACACAGTCTATATCCATGAATCACAAATCCTTCCAAAACTGTTTGAATGGAAAACTTCTAAAGTATTTCATTACAGTCCCAGACTCTGTATACAGTCTGAACTGCTTATGTATCTTGCATTTAAATTCCCTGGAATTTTTCACACAAATAAATATCATAAAGAAAGGACAATTTAATTTACATTTGGTGGAGTTCACAAGTCACTATAATTGAATGATAATTTGCCGTGAAGCATGGATATGAGTCCTCATGTTTGCCTCTTGACCTGAAAGGATACGGCTAGTGAAAACGTCTAGCAGATAATTACTGCTAGGCTAACCCTGAGGCTTGGCTATTATTCACAGGTCAATCTCTCTAAGATGATTCCCAGGATAATATTACTGAGGAACACACTCCCCCTGCATAATGCAACACCTGCCTCTGTTGTGAGAGCCCAGGGATGGGGAGTTGAGCTTTACCTCTTCTTTGGTCTCTTCGTTAAGCTTTCTTGTAGGCCAGAGGATGGAAGCAGCAAAAGTGGAGAGTAAGGGAAAAGTTACCTTGCAATAGAGAACCTGGGGTGATTTTATTTTCATTACTTTTCAGGGCTATGATTTCTCACAGAGTGTGTAAAGATGAGGAATACGCAAATTCTCATGTCACGCAACAGGAGCAGGTGTTACTGTTGGAGAACAGAAGGGGACTGGTTGGAATACACAAAATATTTGCTAGCCGAAAAGCACTTACAAATGGGCCATGCTCTAGCATATCACCCTCTTTTGTGCATAGGATTACGCACATCTTTCATCATTAAAAGGAATACATCTTTTAGAGTCTTTACAAGACTGTGAGGAGATTGGTGTGTTTCTATTTGTATCCTACCAGTCTGAATGCCAGCAAACCATTTCTCTTTATAAATTCTACTGCAGATGACCAAGACAGAAAATAAAAATGTTGAGAAGTGATCTCAGATCACAGCAATCATTGTTTTGTCTTCTTTTTGTCAAGACAAATACAATTCCAGGACCCAAGGGCAGCAGTCAGATACGTGCTGTATTTTAGGCAGGGTCAGGATGCTCCCTGGTCTTCTGCAGCACTGCAAGACCCACGAGCACGTGCACAGGACAGACAAGGTCATAACCATGCATGTGGGTGAGCCCAGCCTGCTTTATTCTCCTCTTAGAAACTTAGGGCCATAAAAGATCTGTAGAGGTTATCTAGTCCATCCCCTTGCCCCGAGGCAGGCTTAACTACAGGGAGGTCATGCTTGACAGTTTGTTTAACTTGCTCTCGTAATGATGGAAACCCCACAACCACTGCAGATAATCTGTGCCTGGTCTTCAGCGTCCTCATCACTAAAAATCTTTCCTTCTCAGTGTTATAAATCCACCCTTGCTGTTGTAAGACAAGAAGCAGGAAAGATCAACAGCAGAAAAATGAACAAGGGGGAAAAATTTAATAGCAGAGGCAGAAAAAGGGGAATAAAAGAAAAAATCTACAAGGGCCCATAGGTTGATCTGCAATAATTCAGAATTTTGCAACTCTGAAAGCAGCTCTGAAGAGGAAAGTTTAGTGGTCCCAGAGCCAGCAGTAAGAATAATAATTAATAATAATTACATCTCTGATCAAAGGTCAATAGTATAGTAAGGTTACATGATTAGTCTGGACAGCAACATAGAGAGGGGGTAGGAAAAGGTATGTAAGGGTTTTAATTAATGCCACTTATAATTCTATTAATAATGTATGATTAACTATTTAAATATTAATATCTTTTATGACTTCCTCTTATTTTGCCATATTGCATAGAAAGCAAAAACATCATCTCTTCCTATAATAGCTTATATGTAAAAATTACTGGTAGATTTTTCAACTTTGTATTGGAAGATATATAAGTCGATGTTCTGACTTGAATTTTTATAAATCTCTTTAATTTCACTTGGCTTAATTATGTCTTTTTGGTCAAAAGAACTGGAAGTAGCATACCTACTTACTATACTAATTGATGTTTTTTATGCATTGTTTCTTGGTTTGCTTCTAATTTTTCTAGAAAATACAGTTGAATGGACTGGTTTGTTCCAGAGTACAATTCCAAAAGATACCAGTTCAAATTGGAAACGGGAAAGGGGAAATCAGCTGTCAGTCTCGAGTTACTACTACTATAACTGGAAACAACTTTACAAGTACATTTAGATAATTCATATTATTTTGCCAACACTTTGAAGTTACACTTTCCTTCCTCATTTCTGAAGTCAGCAAGAAATGGTTATTAAAGGCATCTCTTAAAAAAAATGAAACTGTCAAGATGTGGCTTTGAAATCTTTAAAAAGATGCCTGTAACATATAATGTGCTATAAGCACGTCTATTAAATCGTGGCTCTTGTGGTTCTAACACAGAAATACCAGAAAAGAATTCTTTTCACATAGGATCAGTAGCTAGACAATAATGGGAAACACTTGGATTGAAGGTAAAAGTTGGCTAAAGTAAGCTCCTTACCATCTGCTTGTTATCAGTAATTGCAGGAGCAAAGCAGGTGACCCATAAATATACTATTTTTAAATGACAAGCTTTTGTTTGTGACCGTGTCATGATGAAGAGTCTCATTTTAACTTTATAGAGACATTGTCCAGGAGGTCAAAATTAAAAAGCAGCTGTTAGTAAAGAGCAGAGCAGTGTTGTGAGAAACTGAAATGATTTTTCCATATTAGAAAAAAGAATAATGCAAAAAAAATAAAGTCCTCAGAATTTGCCAGACATTGCTGTACTAGAAAATGAGAAGCAGACTGAAATCAATAGAGGAATTGATCAATTAACTTCCCCTGTCCCAGGTAAATGAAATACAAAGAAAAGTAAAAGCACTGGGAAAGACAATGAAGAGAAAAATTCATTCCAGTGCACAAATAAATCCAAGAGGAGGAGACAGACACCAGGGCACGCTCTATTAAGTATTGAAAGGTACAAACCAGGGATCGAAAGGTAAAGCTAAACAAATTCACACCAGAAAAAAGGTAGAGATGCTTGACAGTGAATGCACTTAGCCACTTAAACATAGTTGTGATAGGCATGGTGGGTTCTCTATCTCTCAATGTGCTCAATGCGTCTCTGGAAGATAAGAGTTGTCTGCACAGAAGTTGCCAGGTTCCAACTGGGAATGAATGAAATTCCATCACCCCTATTAAATGGGAGGTCAAGGTGGAAGAGCTAATGGTTTCTCTGACCTCAAAAAACTTTGAAATTATGAAACCATTAGATTAGATTGCTGATCTAATTGTCTGGGTCACTTGAAGTTCTGTGGTTTTTATATAGGCTTTTTAATTTAATATATTGCTTATGGCTTACTGTAGTTGGGACAGATACAATAATTAACCTTCGGTTATTTTTCAAGACATAACTTCCCTAAAAACAAGGGGGTTTTGTGAACCATAAGTGCTGGTTGGCATTCAATAACTACAATGTGAAAAAAAAAACCTTCAAAATCCCTTAAAGCCATTCTCTACATTGCATCCTCTTTTAAATATTTTGTCATCAAGAACATTAGTGAATTGCTAAATCAATTAAATATTTGTAATTAACAGCAATAAAGAAAAATCAACTTACGTAATTATAAGTGAATTAAAAACAATGGAATTATTATTAATTCTAAAGATTGGCATTCTTCCCAGAGATGTAAGTTTAATTATTTGCATTTTTAAAGCTAAATTCCTTCTCTGCAATCCATCCAGCAAAATTCTTGGTACTTGTTTTGTCATGAATGGTTTTGCAGATGAGGAAAAGTGGAGTACTCTTGCAGAGATCTGCCTTGTAGCCTAACCAAGTGAATGTAATGGTTCAAAATTCCATAATGTTCAGGCTCTAGAACAGATCTTTCATAACAACAAAGGAAAAACTAAACTAAAACAACTTTTTATGGAATTTCGGACAGACTTGACATGGGATTATATTCATACATGATCTACTGAACCTTCCGGCAAGTCTAGTTGCACATAAGCTTTCTTATTGAAATAAAAAATAAGAACAATCTATGAAATTAAGACTTAGATCTTGAGTTCAAGGTTGCTCAGTTACAGGGTTTTAGTTTGTCCCGTCAAACAACTCTCCCGTCAAATAACAATCCAAGTCATCCTAATTTTCATGATTGTCCAGGCCAATTCACCTTTGAGAATTGGTTTGTCAGTGTGAAATGGAGGCGTGACTGGAATAACGAGATCAAATAAAGAGTCCTCTTGGTTCTGCTCCGCAACAGAGTACCATCTGATTTGTCAGTATTCTTTTCTTGTGCTGACCTGTTGCTCATTTTGGTACACATGTAAAACAGAAAGTTAGAGAAGACCAACAAAATTGCTCTTACTTTAGAATGAAGAGACAGTAGTAGAAACCAAGAGTGCCCAGGCTGCATGCGTGTGCCTCTGCAAGTCAGTTACTAGCCTGAATACCTCTCCCACAGCATCAATACTATTTCCTCAGGGATCAGTTTCTATCACCAGCGCTGCTATACTGGTTCCACATCTTCCTAAAGGAAGGGCTGTGGGCAACCAAAGGAGCAAGATGTTGGCTCCAAAGAGCAATGATTAGACAGTGACTGGGAGAAAAGGTCAACGATGTGAACTACCAGGCTTAATGTAGGTTTAACCAACAAGACCCTGTTAAATAGAAAGTGAAAGTAGGTGTTCCATTGCTTTATTTTGGCATAATCCATGCATTTATTATTTAGAAAGCAGCTGCAGAATGTGGAACGAAATTCAGCTGCTTTTTTCCTTCGTCCCCCACAACCAGACTCTCACAGTATCTGCCATCTCCTTATGATCTCTCTTGTTTCAGCACTGGCTTTGCTCTCCTTGCTGTTTCCTTCTCTTTGTTTGCTCACTGCCTTCTCTCTTACCCTTCTTTTCTGTGCTGTTCCTCCTGTTCAAATGTATTTTTTCATCTTTTCTTTTTATAAATTCATCTCTCTCTTCATTTTCTGGTGGCCAGCAGTCCTGGGGATCTGATGCTTTCACTTCACTCCCTGCCTGTCAGCAGTACTAACGTATGAAGCTTGATGAAATAAAAACAAAACTACTGATAGGCCTCGACAGGCAGTGGTTTGATGCAACAAAATACTAACTCAGATTCAGATTTGTGGGGGTTTGTAACCAATCAAATCCCAAGACCACTTTATCCTTTAGATAAAGTTCGTTATGCAGTGCTCTCCTTAACAATAGCAGAAAAGATATGTGGCTATATGTATTTCCATGATGAAAGGTATATTGTGTTGCTAAAAGCATCTTAGTCTCTCGAGGTGTCTGCTAGGAGGCCTCCAGAGACAGTGGTGTTCCACTGCAGCCCAAATAGTCATCCTGAATCCTGAAAGACCTAGCTTTTTTTTTTTTTTTTTCCCCTCCCAAAAACAATTAGACAGCTGTGGTTTTAAATTATTATAAAACAGATGTGGAGCTGAATCTCCCTGGTGAGATGACAGGGCTGTGTATTCCTATCATTGTTTTGCTGCATCATGCAGAACTGTTGTTTCAGGTTTTTAAAATCCAAGACCACACTTCTTTACCTACATGCCTAGGTCAATTTTCAGGGCAGTTAGTTACCTGTATGGCTATACTTATACAGAACTTAGTTTTCAATTAAACCCATTTAAAAGTGTCACAACTCTCTGCAATTTATTCTTCTTACAATAGGGGAAGAAAAGCAGCAGCAATATAAGGCATTTTTATGCTGGTAGCCAGTTATTTCCACTAGGAAGAGATGCGTGTCTTCACCTACAGTGGTACAATGGGAGCACCACACTTTTGAAGTGCAGAGAAGCCCTCAGCCAAGATGCACTAACCTTGGTCTCACCTAGATGTTTTCCTGCTCAAACCATGAAGAAATAGTCCATTTATTTTACAACAAAGTCTAAAAATCAGCAGAAATGGTTAGGGACAATCTGAACACACTAGTCTCAATTCCATCTTGGTACTGAAAAGTTGAACATGTGAGCAACTCTTAGAAAAAAAAAAAAAAGTGTTCTAGTTTTCACTCTGAAACCCAGGGGTTTTTTTAAATATTTTGTCACAAACTTTGATGTAAACCAGATTTTTTTCCATTGGAAATTTCTACATTCTTGAACCTCTTGAGCAAAACAGAGACTGATGATGCCTAGTTAACCACTGCTGCTCATGCATGAAATTTTAAGCTTTTCTGTGTTCCTGATTTGTGTGTCCTTGTGTGTATTTGTATGTGTTTTTATAGACCTTCTGAGGACTTCACATTCATTGACATCTCCGCTCACGAACAAAGAGAAAACACCGAACTCAGAACTTAAGAACCTCCCAGGAAAATATCTGTCCATGCTCTGATATGCAACTTTACATCGCAGTAGGAACATGCATGCTTTACGTGTGCTGACCCCATCCCTTCAGTCTGGCTCCCTGTACATCAATATCACAGCAAACAGCGTGCCATATATCACAATGCAGATCCTGAAGAAAGACACTTGTTCAATATCAGTGTTCAATCTTCTCAGTTAAAAAACATTCAGGGAGTTATTATTATTTCATAAATATGGTTTATTAATCTGGCAGGCTTTATTGTTTGAATTCAAAATGAATCCTTCTATCTCACATGACTATTGATAGAAAACACCATCATAAAAAATACTGTTGCACAGTCTGGTAAGAAAGTTGTTTTCTTGTGCATAATAATTACACTGCTAGAGAAGATGTTCAACAATCCTTTGGACATAGACATATTTTCACCTATTGTTACAACAGCCTGCTTGACGTATTTAAGCTGAACCTTTACGAACTCCTGTTTAAGTTGTGTATCAATGGTTCTAAATAGCAGCTAAAGCCGGTTATGTAGTAGTGTGAGATTAACCAAGTATGATGAAGTATAAGAAGTCCCAGATAATTAAACCATAAATGCAATACATCTGCTTACAACAACACCAGCAAATGTAAAATAGCTTAGTATTTCACAGTACAGTGAAATGGAAATGAACGGCAAAGTTGGTAGGAAATATTACTATGGACTTTTATACATGTTCTAAGCCTGATTTTTTAAAAGTAATAAGCATATAACTAAAACATCTCTACTAAAACCTTGGAAATGGCTACCAATGCCATAACTATTTAACAGAAGGGGAACATCAAATCTCCAAAGGTTAAATATCTGCTTGTTTTGAGTTTGAGTTATTGTAGAGAAAAGGCAAATTAATTGCCTGATGATTTTAGAGTTTGCAGAATCTTGCATATATTTTGACAACTTATTAGTTATAGGGTAAATATGATTTCAAAAAGCATCCTCTCAATGTACTCAAGGATTTTTTTTTTGCATATGCTTTTTGAAGTTTTTCTTATACTTTTGCCCCTTGCACGTATTAATATAGACTTTGCAATTTATTTATCTTTATCAGCAGAGAAATTCAAGGATTGAAACAGAACAGTTCCACAATATCCTAGTTAAGATACCAGCTTGGGATTTGTTTGTGTCCTTCCAGACAGATGCCAATTAAAAAAAAAAGGGGGGAGAAAAAGGAAAAAGAAGAGTAACAATAGCAAAGGATTGATTGACAAGTGCTATCGAACAAGACTCCCTTCAAATATTTTATGAAAAGGATACTGGATTTCATTAAATTCTGTTTTCAAAAGCTGTGTCTACTGAAAATAATGCATTCAGAGGAATTAACTGTTTCTGTCCTCCAGATCATGTACCAAATCAGAGTTCAGTTGCTCATGGCAGGAGGCGT